>NW_021824954.1:17500-102500 GCF_006345805.1 Octopus sinensis | reverse complement strand
TGTGGGCTCGCTCTAGGCAAGAAGTTAAACATTTTTTTTGCCCATGACACTACATGGACCCTAAGTAAGGCATGTGTAAAATTTGAATGAAATTGGTTGTGTAGTTCTCAAGTTTAGGGGAAACACACAGACAGACAGACACACATTCTCAGTTTTATATATAGAGATATTATTTATATTATCATTTAACTGAATGCTACACATCCATTTCCAAGTAAGTCTTTATATATATTACTCCTTACTCTTTTCCTTGTTTCAGTCATTTGACTGCAGCCATGCTGGAGTACCGCCTTTAGTCAAGCAAGTCGACTGCAGGACTTATTCTTTGTAAGCCTAGTACTTATTCTATCAGTTTCTTTTGCCAAACCGCTAAGTTACGGGGACGTAAACACACCAGCATCGGTTGTCAAGCGATGTTGGGAGGACAAACACAGACACACAAACATATACACACACATACATAAATATATACATATATATATATATATATATATATATATATATATATATATACATAAATGCGACAGGCTTCTTTCAGTTTCCGTCTACCAAATCCACTCACAAGGTTTTTGGTTGGCCCGAGGCTATAGTAGAAGACACTTGCCCAAGGTGCTATGCAGTGGGACTGAACCTGGAACTATGTGGTTGGTAGGCAAGCTACTTACCACACAGCCACTCCTGTGCCTATATATATATATATTGGGTTGGCAACTAAGTTCCCGCTGTGTTTTTAAATTTATATTTTTTAAAAGGTTTAATAAAAAATAACAACTAATTATTCAATAATGTATTCCCCCCCTGTTGCTTACAACTTCTTCCCAATGTTCAACAAAATTTTCAATACCTCATTGCTAGAAATCGCCCGATCTCGACTTGAAAAATTGATCCAACCAAGCTCTCAATTCTGCATCAGTATTGAATGAAACTCTACGCATAGCATTTGAAAGTAATCGAAAGAAGAGGAAATCCATTGGTGCCAAATCAGGAGAGTACAGCGGGTGTGGCAGCATTTCGCAGCCATGTATTTGAATGTCTTCCTTGGTCATATTGGTGATATGAGGGCAGGTGTTGTCGTGCAGCAGAACTCCATGCTACCGATTAGGTCTTCTCTCTTGAACAGCTGTGTCGAGTCATTCCATCTGTTGACCATAGAGTTCCATGTTGACTGTTTGGTTCTGTCCAAGCAATTCATAATGGATAATCCTTTCCCAGTCCCACCATATGCACAACATCATTTTATGCGGATGAAGATCTTGTTTCACGCGCGTTGTTGCTTGTTTACCGAGGCTAAGCCCTTCCCTACACTGCTTCATATTGATATACAGGAACCATTTTTCGTCACCAGTAACGATTCTGTAAAGAAATCATTGCTTGTGTCCAGGAGTTGAGTGGTGACGAGCAAGCAAACCAGTAGAGATCGTGACTCGTTGATTTTTGTTGTTGTCACTTAAAGCATGCAGAACCCATGCTCCATACTTCTGAACCTTTCCTATCGAGTGAAGATGCTTCTCTATAGCAGTGTGGGAGCATTCCATTTTCTCTACCAGTTCCCTACTTGTTTGAAAAAGTCGGTTTAATCGCTCTTCATCGAACTCAACTGGGCGGCCAGAATGAGGTGCGTCTTTGAGGTCAAAATTTCCATTTTTGAAATTGGCATACCAATCACGAGTGGTTCTTTCAGTTATGGCACCCTCTCCATACACAGCACAAACGTTGCGAGCAGCTTTTGCTACCTAAGAACCTTGATTAAAAGTGAAAAGAAGGAGATGTCGAAAATGATCGTTTTTCTAAATTTAACATTCCATTGTAATGATCTGAAAATAAACAAAAAATTAACTAAAATTAACTAGAAAAAAAACAAAATAGATTCCAAAATGTTTCAAAAATAGAATTCTCAAATAAAATAGATTCCAACATTTAAAAACACAATAAATTCCAAAAGTTAAAAAATTGGCAGGAACTTAGTTGCCAACCCAATATATATATATATATATATATATATATATATATATACTAGCAGAGTTGCCCGGTTACATTCAATTGAAGAATTAGACTTTTCTGTTATATTTTCTGTAATGAAGTGGAATATTTATGTTTCAAATTTCATCAAAATTGCAGATGAGGGTTATTTCCCTCTTTACACATCCTAAAAAAATTGTAATCATGCTACATGTATCCCATACTACTGATTTTTATGCGCATATTCCAAAATTCCAGTCTTACTGAACCTGTTAAAAAGATTTTGCTCCTGAAAAATGAAGGTTATGTTGCTCTAAAATGTGAGAGTAAAGGCCCCTGTTGGGGGTGGGCATCTTAATGTCAACCAGAGAAGTTGAATTGTTGAGAATCTTTTTAACTTGGGTCTTATATCTATTGTTTGAATTTCTTTGAAATAGGAAAGAGAGCAAAGCTACAGGAAACCAAAAGACAAATGATCACTATAAGCAGTCAGTTACCCTACCCTAGTCGTTACCACTCCCAGTGTAGGAATCCTCACCATCCAGGTGACACGCACAGCCATAAGATGCATTACGAATCTATAGCAATTGGAAGGGCATGAGCCAACTGAAATCAACATTAACAACTGTGTGACATGAGGGCTAAGGAGAAATTAAAGTGTCACCTCTGGGGTTTGCAAATGACCATTATACTCATACGTAACTGGACAGATAAATTTACAATCTATAAATGTCTTTGAATAACCAGTCACTCATCTGGGAAGGCCTTGAAATCAATGTTACCATCTGGGGATTATGTGTGACCCAGTGATAATAAAAAGACTGAAAGGAGGTGTGCAATCAAATAACTTTACTCAACACTTTGCAACTGAATCAGTGGAAGCAAAGATGCCTCTCATTTACTTGACAATTTATGCACCACATTGCAGAAATCACAATGTAAGTGTATGTCAAAGCAAACTGTTACACTGTTGTACCATTGAATTAGAAATAATGCCCAACTTTTATGCTCGGGTAACCCTACAGCTTCCAAGAGCACAACTGTATTCGTTTTAGCTTAGATAAAATGACAAAATTGTGGGTGTTAAGTCCCCTTAGAGAGGTCTTTCTAACTTGTAAGAAGATGAAATTTTATAAAAATTACTTCATTTGTGTCTAATATCTATGGTTAAAATTTCATTAACAGCAAAAATATATGAATTGTCATGGGAGTTGTGGTCCTTATGCATATAATATCCAAATTTCATAAAGATCCATTCAGTACTTTTGACCTAGTTTTGGATCATAAAAGAAATGACTAAAATTTGGGAGTTAAGGCTCCCATTAGGGTGTTATATATATATATATATATATACATATATATACGTTTAAATATTTGTTGTGCAAGATTTTTTATGTGAAGTCGTGTGTTGAAACAGATATTGTTATATTTCGGAATGGTCATTTTGCCAGTTTAGCCAATAAAAACACATGCACTATATATTTGGTGTTACTTTGCTTCAGTGTTATTTATTTTTTACATTAATCTTAATCTTATTTCGGCCAGAGTTCTTTCGTCACACTCCTGTGACTGCATCAGTGGTTCTTTGTTTTCTTCTTTCTTATTTGTGTCTCTCCTTACTAACCGTCAGCCATTTTGTATTTCTATTGTATGTCTTCATTTGCGCATGCTTATATCTCTATGTGCGTCTATGTTTATTTAGTGTGTGTATGTGGGGGATGCTTGTAATATTTGTATCTTCTGTTTATATACGTTCATGTAATTTGTATTTTGTTTTTGTTGTTGTTGTTTTTGTTTATTCTTATTTTGTTCATGTGTTTACATCCACTTATTATTATCATTACATATGCTTGTATGTATGTATAACAACAATACTAGTAATAATAAGAATAAATCGAATCGAAAAAAAAAAAAATTTTTAAATATATTTTTTTAAATTATAAAAAAAAAATTCGATTTATTCTTATTATTACTAGTATTGTTGTTATACATACATACATACAAGCATATGTAATGATAATAATAAGTGGATGTAAACACATGAACAAAATAAGAAGTCCTAATACATCTCCTACTGTGGCTGTGTAGTCCTATCCTGGACAAACACTCCCTCTGGCAGGTGCTACAAATGTAGTGAAGACTTTGCCTGGCTGGTTGTAATGTCATAGTTTCTTGTTGACGTCTTTTCTTGTCTTTCCATTTCTCCTCTCCCTCTCTATGTCACTCCTTTGTGTTTCCTCTTTTACAGTACGTTGCCAATCTCCACGGTTGCTGGCAACTGCTTCCCAGTTGGTAATATTGATGTTGCAGGCATTCATGTCCCTTTTGCAAACATCCTTGTATCATAAGACCGGTCTTCCCACAGACCTAGTGCCCCTAGCAAGCTCTCCGTTGAGTATGTCCTTGGGGATTCTGCCATCTTCCATACAGCTAACATATCCAAGCCATCGCATACGTCTTTGTGTGAGGAGTGCAAACATGCTTAGTATTCCTGCTTGCTTGAGGAAATCTTTGTTGGGGACATGATTCTGCTATTTGATGCGAAGGATCTTCTGGAGGCAGCGCATGTGAAAGATATTTAGGCGACGCTCTTGGCGTGTGTACAGTGTCCAAGTCTCACTTCCATACAGTAGAGTGCTAAGTACACATGCCTGGTAAATCTTCATTTTTGTGGTCTTGGTCAGCTTATTGTTGTCCCATGCCCGTTTGGAGAGTTGGGCCATCACAGCAGCTGCCTTGCCAATGCATATATTGAGCTCAGCATCAAGGGATAGGTTGTAGGTGACGGTAGAGCCAAGATACGAGGGGCGTTCAATAAGTAATGCCCCTGACCCACTTCCCATAGCAGTAGAGCAACAAAACTTGGCACAGTTATTAGTCTTTTTCTACATAGAAACCACCCAGAGTTACGCATTTCTCCCATCGTTTGATGCGGCTCTGGAGACCATTTTTGTAGAAGAACCCAGCTTGGTCCTCCAACCTCAACGTGACTTCAGAAATCAAGGCTGCATCATCTGGGAAACGCTTTCCTTTCAAAAACAACTTCATGATTGGGAAGAGGTGAAAATCAGAGGGTGCAAGGTCAGGAAAGTAGGGGGGATGGGGAGGAGTTCATAGCCATACGCCTGTGCTTCTGATCTGGCGACACACGAGTTGTGGACCGGAGAGTTGTCCTGCAGGAGGAGGATGCATTTGCTGATCTTGTCCTGCCTCTTGATTTTGATAACTTCTCTTAATTTCCTCAAAAGTGAAGTATAATAGGCTCCTGCAATTGTGGTACCCTTTGTCAGGAAATCTGTCATCACTACTCCGTCCTGGTCCCAGAAGACTGTGAGCATGACCATGCCAGCGGAGGGCTGCACCCTTGCCTTCTTTGGAGGGGGTGAGTCACGATGCTTCCACTGCATTGACTGGGCTTTGGTCTCTGGATCATCGTAATGGACTCAGGTTTCATCCTGTGTAATCAGTCTTTTGAAAAATGTTGACTCATCTTCTTGGCACATATCCAAATTCACCCTCGAGCACTCGACGCGTTCTTGCTTCTGGAAAGGCGTGAGCAACCTGGGAATCCATCTGGCAGACACCTTTTGCATATGCAAATAGTCATGAATGATAGTTTCCACAGACCCGGTACTAATCTTGACCTCATGGGCTATTTGGCGAATAATTATGCGTTGATCTTCCAAAATGGCAGCCTCAACTTGACGGACAGATGCCTCATCAATGGGAGCGACCAGATCTGGGAGCTGTTTCCACAGAGTTCCGACCATGTTTGAATTCATGATGCCAGCGTTTTACAAGGTCATATGATGGGGAATCATCACCATAAGTTACTTTCATTTCATCAAAAGTCTCCCGTGGTGTGCGTCCTTTCAAATACAAAAACTGGATCACTGCTCGACACTCAACAGGCTCCATTTCACACTTGACTCGGTTCAAACACCTGTAAATCAAAAACCACAATTAATTCAGAGCTGTAATTTGCCACTTACTCTATAGAGATATAAATAATTGCACATGCAAAATTTCAGCTAGATCAAACAACTGCAAGTGGGTCAGAGGCATTACTTATTGAACATCCCTCGTAGGTAAACTTCTCCACCTCCTGTAGTCTGTGGTCTCCAATATGTATGTTTGGGATGTCCGATGTAGCCTGACCCATGATGTTGGTCTTCTTGGGGCTGATAACTAAGCCAAAGTCACTACATGCTTGCTCAAAACAGTTGATGAGCCTTTGTAGGGCTTCTTCTGTGTGATACCAGAGTGGCATTATCAGAAAATAGTATCTCCTTGATCAGGACGCTTCTGATTTTGGTCTTGGCATGCAGACACGAGAGATTGAACAGTTTCCCATCACTTCTACTGTGCAGAAACACTCCATCATCTGATGTCTCAAAGGCATGTGACAACAGCAGCGAGAACAAGATGCCAAATAATGTAGGAGCAAGGACACAACCTTGCTTTAACCCACTTTTCATTTGGAAGGCAACTGATGTTGAACCATTGTGCTGTATGGTGCTTTGCATACCATCATGGGAAAATTTGATGATCCTCAGCAGCTTTGGTGACATCTGATTTTTTGGAGCAGGATGAAGAGGCCTTTTCTACTTACCAAGTCAAAGGCCTTTGTCAGATCAATGAAGGCCATATATAATGGCATTTTCTGCTTTCTGGACTTCTCCTGAAGTTGGCGTATGGAGAATATCATGTCAATAGTTGATCTGCTTCTTCTAAAGCCACACTGCGATTCTGGATAAATTCAAGAAGCAAGCAGTTGTAACCTGGACAGGATAATGCGAGCAAAGGCCTTTCCAACAGTGCTTAGAAGAGATATTCCACGGTAATTGTTACAATCACCACGGTCACCTTTGTTTTTGTAAAGCGTAATGATGTTAGTATCCCGTATATCCTGAGGGACTGTATCCTCTTCCCAGTGCTGACACAGAAGCTCATGAAGGTGCCGAAGCAGGATGGTGTTTTTGCCGGTTTTGATGATCTCTAAGGGGATGCCGTCTTTTCCCGGAGCCTTGTTACTTGCTAGGGAGTCAATAGCCTTGGTGAGCTCTGCTATAGATGGCAGCCTGTCAAGTTCGCACATGACTGGCAAGATCTTGACACCCTCGATTGCAGCCTCAGCTACTGTGGTCTCCTGTGAGTAAAGATCCTGGTAGTACTCCATCCATTTGCTTGCTTTGGTCCTTGATTAGATCTCCAGTAGTTGATTTGAGATGGGGCTGACTTGGTTGCGGATGGACCAAGGGTCTTCTTCAAACTGGCATACATCCCACGGGTGTCGCCACTGTCAGCAGCTGACTGGATACTCTGACAGATTTCCTGCCAATACCTATTTGCACAGCGTCTGGCAGTCAGTTGGGTTTTATTTCTAGCCTTTCTGAGTTCTTCGAGTGACTTTGTAGAAGAATCACTCTTGTGTTGCATCAGAGCTGCATGCTTCACTTCGATAACTGTTTCCAGTTCTGAGAGCCCAGCACTGAACCAATCTGGGTTTTGCCTTTCTCTCATGCCGAAAGTATCTATTGATGTGGTATACCAAGCTTCCCTGATATAATTCCACCTACTTTCAGCAGAGGAGGTTGGGCAGCTACTGAGGGCAACCTTAATAGAAACAGCAAAACATTGTCGCAGTGTAGGGTCTGAGGTGCTGGCAGTGTTAATGCGTGGTCAGCCCATTTTCTTGGAGTGATGAACTTTTTTAGGCAGAATCCTCACCCTACTTCTTATTAGTGAATGATCTGTGTCACAATCCGCGCATGTGTAAAATTTGAATGAAATTGGTTGTGTATTTCTCAAGTTTTAGGGATTCACACAGACAGACACACATTCTCAGTTTTATATATAGAGATTACACACTCACATACATACATACACATATATACACACAACAAAACAATACACAACGCAATGCCATTGCACCCCACCACTAATACCACCATGATACAGATACTTAGTAATCTCAAATTCTGAAAGAGGTAAAATACCAAAATCACCTCATCTGCTAATAATAAATAATATCTATATTCCATCCCAGCATGGAATACGGATATTAAATAATAATAACGATGATGATGATGATGACAATGATTTATCACATTTTGTATTTAAGGGTAGCCATAGCAACAGAACATGCAATATTGATCGATGAGATGCAGAATCTCTATAGCAACAGTATTTCTGAGAGTTATTGATTTTTCTCGCAAAATGCATTTCAGGGAAACTAAGACCATTTTTAAAAGGAGTTGAAATGTTTCCAAGGGAAATATTGCTTTTGCTGAAGAATGACCACTGCCATTATCCTTGATCAAAGGTCAGGATTCTGAAACAGGGATTCTTTCAGATTTCATCCACCAGACTTTAAAAAATAAGCACTGAGGTCAATTTATTCAACTAAAACCTAGAATGTTGTGCTCCCGCATGGCCACAAAATACACACACTACCTAAGAAGCGATAAAGGAGGTAAAGGCCACAAGACCACAGGAGGTAAAGGCCACAAGACCACAGAATATTATCATCCTACAAGTCTATGCACCAATGCTTGAATATGATGATGATGTCATATAGGAAGTCTATGAGGACCTGGAGAAAATCACCAAGGTGACTCCTAAAAAGATGCCCACATTATCCTAGGAGACTGGAATGTCAAAGTAGGCCCAAATGCATATGACCAATCGACTGGGACAATGGAATGCTGTCTTCATATTCTTAATTTCTTTATGTTAAAACATGGATGGCCAATGCTTATCAAGGCACTAACAGTTACCTGTCAGAAGATATGGGAGATGAAGCAATGGCCAAAGGAGTGGACCCAATTACTGATGATACCCATTCCCAAGAAAGGTAACTTAAGATTCTACCAGAAATATAAAAAAAAAGCAGCCTAATTAGCTACTGCAGCAAAGTATTGTTAAGAATTCTGCTAAACAGACTTAAAGGGAAGGAGAGAAGAAATCCTTGCAGAAGAACAGACAGGATTTAAACCACAAAGAAGTACTGTGGAGCAGATTTTTAACATTAGACTTCTCACTGAGAAATATCTTCAACACCAGTATGACTTCTACCAAAACTTCACTGACTTCAAAGAAGCCTTTGACTGTTTTTGGCACGATGGGTTGTGGAAGGTGATTAAGAATTACAACTTTGACAACAACCTCATCAAAGTAATCCAAGCATTGTATAAAAACTCAAGCAATGCAGTTCTCCTGAGCAACATCTGGGAAATCTTGAAGACAATAGTGAGTGTTGGTTAAGGATGTATCCTCACTCCAGTGCTTTTCAACCTCTTCCTGGAGAACATCATGCAGGAGATACTAGAAGACTTTCACTCCTCCATTTCCATTAGAGGATGGCCCATTTCTGACCTGCACTTTGCTGATGATATTGACCTGTTACAAAGCAGTGAAGCAGAACTACAGGAGCTCACCACTAGACTGGAAAATGTAATCAGGAGTATATGGGATAGAGATCACCCCTCCCACACTACACCCAAACACCCACCCACCCAAAGTGAATGATCCTGGTTAATAGTAATAACCAAAACACAGCAACCAACATCATGCTAGGATCCACTCTGACCAAGGATGGCAGATCTCAAAAGGAGATAACAACGAGACTCAATTTAGCCTCTGCTGCTATGATGAAGCTGAACAACACAGGGAAAAGTAATTCCATTAGTTTTCCAGCAAGACTCAGAGTGTACAAGGCCCTGCTGACTTTGATCCTTCTGTATGTGTGTGAGAGCTGGACTCTTACAGCTGACATGGAGCAAAGAACACAGGCATTTGAGCACAAGTGCTTCAGATGGCACATCCTATACATAGAGCACAAAGCAAATAGCTTTGCCAAGTAGCAAGTCAATAAATAAGCTGGCAGACAAGAACCACTCCTTGTGCAGCTAAAAAGATGAAAGCTTACCTAGTACAGTCATGTACATACACAACCCCACTGCCCCAAACCATTTTTCGGAGTACAATTGAGGGAGGGTGAAAGAGAGGCAGATAGGGAAAATCTTGGTTTGGCAACATCAAGGACTGGACAGGTCACATCACAGCAAACCTACAACACATGACAGAGAACAAATACCAGTGGTGACAACTATGAAAGCATTTAGAGTGACACTCCAATGACTGTCTGCATCAGTTGATAAATCTTGATGATGTATGTATGTGTGTGTATGTATGCATGTATGTATGTACATATGGGCATACCTTTGCCTAGAGATCAGGTGATGGTTATAAATAAAACTTGCCATACAAGCAAGGATGTTTGTTTCCAATCTTCCATGAACATGTCTAGTGAATGAATTTGGTTGACAGAAACCTTTCCATGCTTGCATGGGTCAGATGGAATTTGTTGAAGCAGGAAGGGCACCCTGCTGTTAAAAATCTGCTTTGACAAATTCTGCCTGACCTATGCAAGCATGGAAAAGTTTCTTACAACTAAATTAATTCACAAAGGATTGGTCAATCCGAGGTTATAACAGTGGGTCTGAGCCCTAAACCACATGATTGCAAAGCAAGCTTCTGAACCACACAAAATATAACAAAATAAATGAATAACACATTTTCAAGGAATTCAACCATTACTATAAATTTTCTAAAGACTTCAGTTATATATTTTTCTTTAGTCCGTGGTAATTTTAAATACCCCAAGAATTACTCGCATAGAAACACCCATTCTTTTGTATTTTATGCAGTTGGTGTCTCTGAGTGAATTTATTAACTACAGCCAGAACCATGCTTGGAAGTAATTACCAGCCATTATTATTAGATATCTAAAGGCAGCAAGTGGGCAGCATTTGTTCTGGCTTTTTACGTTCTGAGTTCAAGTACCGTTGAAGTCAACTTTGTCTTTCATACTTTCAGTATTGGTAAAATAAGTATCAATCAAACACTGGTATTGATGTAACTGACTTCCCCCTCCCCTCAAAATTGCTGGCCTTGTGCCAAAATTAGAAAAAATCATTGCCAGAAATCGAAGCGGACTTTTACTTTCAGCCTTCAACAGAGGAGGAAGGGCAATAAAGTATAATTCCAATCAAGTACATCTTTTGAAAATAATCTAGTGAAAATTTGAAATACTCATGATCAGAAGAAATTTAACAAGATCCGAGTCAAATTACAGTTTGTAACTTTGTGCTGAGGAAAATAATGAATATTTAATTTTATAAATTCATAAATATGCAACAACTAGACTACCTGTGACCTGTTGGGTCACCAGGAAACTCTGAGTTTCCCAGCAATGGAGTTTTGTTTTGTGGATTTTTTTCTTTTCCAGGCTATTTTGCATGCTTTCAATGAATGTGACATTGAAATCACATGTAGACGCAGCTCCTTTCCCCAGAAATGGAAAGATTTGGCTGCTATTTCTTGCACGCCCTGTTACCACGTAACAGGTATTTCAGGTTCTTTATTGTAAATAGCTGTTACGTGGTAGCAGGGTGTGCTAGAAATAGCGGCCAAATCTTTGGAGGTGAAATACATTGAATGCACTCAAAAAACCTATGGAAAAAACTATTTCACACTGAGATTACAAATGGGTCTTTTACAAAATATTTACTGTATTTTTAAAGTCATTTTCACTTTAAAATATTTTTTAAATATGCCAAAAAAAATATGGTAATGGTATTCACTTCAAAATAATTTTTAAAAAAACATTAAAAATGAAGGCTAAGATATAAATACTTACTGTACAAAATAACTTACAATTTTGAAATCAGGATCTAGTTTTTTTTGCATTTGCAAAATATGCATTAAAACATCTGAAAACTGGCTATAATAATGTAGCCTTCCAATCTCATTGATTTGAAAGTAACATATTGTGGAGAAAAAAAATTGGAGAAAAATGTTACAGAGGATTAAAAATCGAAAAAACTGGGTATTTTTAGCCAATAGTGTGACAGAATTTTTTTGCATTTAGCAGAGCGGTGTCAACTTTAAGGTTGTAACCCTGTGAATTTTTTCAGTTTAGCATCTGACCTGTTCATTATAGATTTCTAAATAAAAAGGATTTAAGATTATTTTCAGAATATTTTCCCATTATGCACTGTTTTGAGTATTTATTCCCGGAAACCTCTAATATCTCTGAAACCACTTGTCTGATTTGCATGTAACTTCTTTTATTCTGTTTGTATTAACATTTCAGGGTAAACTTAATTCATAGTATTTTCCCATTAAGCGTCAGCAAGCAAGATTCAAACTGACTTTTAATGTATTATAGATAAGGCGTTTGTGGTTTGTCTGCCTTCCTACTTATTAGGACTTTGGTTTTAGCTAGGTTGACTCCAAGGCCCTTCGATTCTAATCCTTGTTTCTACACCTGAAACTTCTCTTCTAGTTCTGATAGTGACTCAGCAATTAGAGCAAGGTCATCAGCATAGACCAGCTCCCAGGGGCATACTGTCTTCAATTCCTCTGTTATTGCCAGGAGGACTATGATAAATAGGTGGGGGTGAGGACTGAACCTTGGTGGGCCCCTACCTCTACCCGGAATTCTTCACTGTACTTGTTGCCAACCCTCACCTTACTGACAGTGTCCTTGTACATAGCTTGCACAGCTCTCACTAACCATTCATCTATCCCTAGTTTCCTCATTGACCACTAGATAAGGGATTGGGGGACCCTGTCAAAGGCTTTTTCTATGTCAACAAAAGCTAGGTACAGAGGTTTATCTTTGGCTAGGTATTTCTCCTGCAGTTGTCTTACCAGAAATATAGCATCAGTGGTGCTTTTCCCTGGCACGAACCCAAGCTGCATCTCATCTAAACTGACTCTCTCCCTAATTCGTTGGGCTATGACCCTCTCCATGACCTTCATTACCTGATCCAACGACTTAATACTTCTGTAATTATTTGTATCTAAAGCGTCACCTTTACCTTTGTAGCAGTTGACTATAGTGCTGCTACACCAGTAATTGGGTATGACTCCTTCGTGTATCACCTGGTTAACTATACGGGTGACTAGGCTACAGCCAACACCGCCAAATATTTTGAGCATCTCTGCAGTGATTCCTGATGGGCTGGAAGCTTTCCCTGTCTTCATACTCTTAATTGCTTTATCTACCAAGGTACTGTCAATTCAGATAGCTGGTCCCTCTTTTGAGTCGACATTCAGCAGACTCTCTTACTCCCGTTTATTTTCTTTATTGTGCAACCTTTCATAGTGGCGTCTCCAAACCTCTCTTTGCAGCCTCGTTTAGTGCAAGTGAACCACCATCCACGTGGACACATTTCTCTCCTACATCATGAAACACCTCAAGTCTTTGGTCCTCACGGCACAGAACATTGGTAAATTTTTTCTTATCTGCTCTCCCTCTGGCTAAATAAACCTGTCTCCTAGCTTCCCTTCTGGCAGTCTGATACAATTCCTTGCTACCACTGTTCTTCCAGTCCTTCCAAGCCTGTTTCTTTTCTGTAATAGCCCTGTCAACAACATTGTTCCACCACCACGTTATTTTGGGTCGAGAGGGGACTTCGCACCATCCACAGATCTGGTCAGTGACCCTCAGCAGGCTGTCCTGTAGAAACCTCCAGTTGTCTTCTACATTGTATGAAGCTATATCCCCTTCTATTTCATTAAAGACTTCAAGTAATATGTCTCTAAATCTTTGTCCATTTGCAGGATCTTTAAGCTTCCAGACCCATCTCCTCCATGCTGGTCATCTTCTGGGCATCCATTTAGCCCTGATCCTGAAGTGCTAACTACCAGTCTATGTTGAAGGTACATTCTTCACCTGGGAAGGTTTTGGCATTTATAAGCAGCCATCTTTCCCTTTTTCTGGCAAGGATGTTGTCAATTTGGCTAGTGTGTTTGCCAGTGCAGTAGGTGACTAGGTGACTAGTATTGCGAACCATAAGATCATTTGCATCGCAGAACTCCAGCAGCCTGGTTCCCTCCTTATTGTAGGAACCAAAACCATAGCCTCCATGTATGTCATGGAAGCCCCCTGTATGTTGTCCAACATGTCCATTGCAGTCACTTTAACGTTTCGAGCCTACGCTTTTCCACAGAAAGCAACACAGAAAGAAACAAGGAATGTTGGCAAAATAGTCTCTTTTAGTAAGCCACTGTGAAGCAAAGAAACATAAGGCATCAATTCCAAAGCAAATGATTCCTCTTACCAATTTTATTAAAACCAAAAATGATAAGACATTTATGCTTGAAGCAAATTTAGCAATGTTTATTTGTTGCCACTAATCATTTAATAGCTGTGATCACTTAATAGAGTTATGTAAGAATTATATGTCTGATAGTGATATTATATCCAAAGTGAAGTTGCATTGTACAAAACGTGCAAATATTGTGAGAAATGTTCTAGCTCCATATTTTGATGGAGATTTGATTTCTGATATAGGAGATAGAAAATTTAGCTTGTTTTTAGATGAATCCAATGATATATGGATAAACAAGTTGTTAGGAATTGTTATCATATATTATAGTGACACTCACAAAAAAGTGGTACATATCTCAGTATGGTATCTTTAGAAACATATGATGCAGATGGCATTGCAGATGCATTAAAAATTGAATTAGTGACAAAGAAATTAGATATAAAAAATTTACTGGCTATAGGAACTGACAATACTAGAGTAATGATAGGAGTTAACAATGGTGTTTTCCAGAAATTAAAAGAAGTTCCATCATTACTTCTATTTAGATGTGTATGTCATTCTTTACAATTGGCAGTATCCCACACTTGTGCTGAATGTTTGCCCATAAATTTAGAATTTTTAGTATCTGAAACCTATAAATGGTCCTCTTCAACAAGACAAAATGCCTACAAACAACTTCACCTTACTATCAATGATAAAGAGCCTTTGAAGATCATGAATTCTTGTACAACTAGGTGGCTGTCAATAGAACCAACAGTAAATAGAATTTTAAGCCAATAGTTTGAATTGCAAACTCACTTCCAAACTACAACTACAAAAGAAAAATGCTTTACAGCACAAACGTTACATGAAATGTTTTGTGATTCTAGGAGTGAACTTTACCTTTTATTTTTTGCATCCAATTCTAAAACATGTTCAGGAATTGAATAAAATGCTTGAATAAAATTACTTGAAGATCTTTCAAATTTGATCAAATCTGTTGCTAATATGATAGTATTGCCAACATGTAGAATTGATCCTCTTGATCCAGATGCTTCTATTGAAAACTTTCTGGATCCTAAACCAAATTTAGGCTACAGGTTCAAGAGAAAGATAGCAGAAATGATTATCAAGAAGACTGTAACAGCCACCAAAGAAAATAATATTTGCAAAAGAGCACAAAATTTTTTACTCTGCCTTTATGAAGAGCTCAAGCACCGTTTGCCAGGAAATAATATACTGAGGAATATCAAATGTTTTTCAGTAGAGAATATTTTGCAGCATTTCAAAGAGCTAATTTTACCTATCTTAGAAGCAATGCATTTAAATGAAGAAAAAATTGCTTCAATTGAAATTCAGTTTAATAACATTTGTTTAGTTAAATGGACAAATACGTCTAATACTGAGGGATTCTAGCTGGAAGTCTTGGAATATAAAGATGCTACTGGAGGAAATCCTTTTGGAGATGTTGCAAATTTTGCCATTAATCTATTGACATTGCTAAACTCAAATGCAGACGTTGAACGGTTGTTCAGTAGTATGGGTGTAATCAAATCAAAATTGAAAAGGAAAATGCATCTTCCTATGCTTAGATCAATACTGTCTATATAATATGGCCTGAAAAGGTATGGCAAATGTTGCAAAAACTTCGATATTCCAAAACACATATTAACAAGATTGGGACTTTGAATGTATACAGAAGTCAAGACCCAGGCACTGCAGCTGAAAGTAATCAAATCAGTGAAGTTCAAAAAATTATTGCTGAATAAAATTGAAGAAAGTAAATAAAAATTAAGCTTTTTCATACAATTAGTCTTCAGCATTCTTTTTGTCATATTTAGCATTTTTTTTTTTTTTGTATTTTTTCCATTGAAATTTAGCATAAAATTCTGATTTTAAGTTAGCAACACTGACCTACACTTTTATAAGCACACGCTATCTCAACATTAAGTAGATATAACAATATACTGTATGTTTTATCGATATGTGGCACTGCGAATAGTGATAATGGGAGTTAGCTAGATAAAAATAAGTACCGAAGGGTGAGCGACATCTTATTCGTTTTCATGGTGAGAAATTGAAATTTCATGAACTGATTTCCTTCGTCGTAATCTGTTTTCTAATATACAACACACTCAAAATCAAAGTCAAGTCGAAATCGTATTATCTATAGAAATAATCTAAAATTTGCATTTTTATTTGAGTAAATATGGTAGCACTGTGTACACACCTCTAAGGATTACTACTACACGACACTGATCTCGCTCCCTCTCTCTCTGTTTAGATATACATGTATAATAGCAATAGTGTGATGTTCTGCATATGTTGAAGCAACGAAGCAGAGAAAGAAGTAAATCAAGGGGAGTGGAAATGTATGAGAAACAGAAAAGACAAAGAGATGGAAGAAGAAATTGAGGTGATGTTGGTGAGGAGGAAGAAGTAATGTGAAGTGGAGGGAGGAATAATTTAAAGTGAAGATGATGTCGGTGGAAGTGCAATGACAAATTGAGTTAATGTAGAAGAGAAGGAGAAAGGAGGAGTGACACTAACGACGTAAAATGAGATTTGAGAGGAAATTAACGATTGTCTTTTTTTATATCAAAAGTTGATGTGAAAAGAGACAAGTTCGAAATATAGAGCGAGCAAAGAGTGAAGGGGAGTTTCGAAGAAAATACTATGGAGGAAGAAGCAGAAGATAAGGCAAGTCAGTCATGTGAAAAGAGGGATAAATGATAGGAGAAAGCAGAGATATTTAAAGAATAAAGAGAGATGGGTAGGAGGAGACAAGGAAGAAATGGAGGCTCTCTTTTAAGAAAATGAATAAAGAAAGGTATCAGATGTAAAAGGAACGTAATAAAATAAAACTATATAAAAAAAATGAATATATGAAATGGAAAAGGAGATTGTTAATAGGAAAAAGAAATCACAAAAATCAAAAGAAAAAGAGGAAAGACTGAATTGGGAAAATGTGAGCGAGAAAAAGTGCAGAGATAATAGTAAAGAGGTGGGGAGAGAAAGAAGGAATATAAGTGATATTAAAGTGTAAGTAGGAAAGAATTAAAGAAAGAGGTCGGTAACGAAAATGGTTCAGATGAAAAAAAAAAATAGATGGCGATAAAAGAGAATAGGATGAATAAAAGAAGCGAAAGTAAATGGATGAAGATGAAAGAGACTACGACAAGTGAAAGGATTTTACGGAGTAAATAAGGGATATGGAAAGGTGACTTGCGAAGACAGAAAGGAAAGGTGTTGGGAAGTAAATACTTTTTTTTTAAATACGTGAAACTGAAAGACGTAAAGAAAAAAAGAAGTCTCCTGCTTTTTCTTTTTACTTTCCCTATAAATGAATGCTATTTAAAATACCTTGACAATGAAAATGAGAAATTACGGAGGGAAATTTTAAAAGATAACTAGATATAGATAATTTATTTTTTGATATCACAATAAATAGAAAATATTTAACAGCAAACCAAGATGTGTGACTGTGATGGCATTTTTTCACACATTCAAAGACATCCTCGTCGTTCTCTCTCTCTTTCTAACAAGCTGGTCACAACCTTATTTTTTTACTCAATATGTCTATATTGAGCCTACAACGTTGGTTTTGATGGGTAATTGAATATTGTTTAGGCTACGTGTTCCCATATAAAACCAAGTTAATAGAAAATTTCTTGTAATTTCACAACACAGCAAAGTGCTAGGAGGTGAATATGTTCGCTGATGTGGGGAGCTGACTCTTGGTTGTTGGATGTTGGCTGCTATTTCTAGCGTCGGAGGTCAATAGTTGTACATAAAAAACGACGAAATCTGTTGTGGTCTTTTTTTTTTTTTTTTCAAACAAACTTTTGTTCTTACTGAGAGAGTTTGGGTGTTATTGAAATAGCATTACGACAAATGTTGAGAGAGTTTAGATGTCATTGAAATAGTATTCGAAAAGTTACTGTCAGTCCTTGAGTGGCGATCTTTCGATATGACTCGCAGAAATGTCAAACTGAACAGCTGATCAATCAGCTGTTAAGGTACAGCGTTCGGTAAAATCCGTAAAAAATGTTTTTCAGTTTTTTTTTGTGGGTGGAAATATACATTTTGTTTCAAGTTAGCATAAAGTGAAAGAGAGACGAAATGGACAGGGACGTGTTGCTGGGGAGTGCGAGACAGAAAGTATATGTTGTGTGTGTGTGTGAGAGAGAGAGACCGCGTACATTTTATTTATTTATTTTATCTCGCATCTTTTTTGTGTGTGAGTGATTGACTGAGAGAGAGAGGGGGGTGTTGTCAGAGAGAAAGGATGGGTTGCTGTGTGTGTGTATGTGTGTGTGAGAGAGAGAGAGAGAAAGAATGATAGCGTAAATTTATTTTAGTTTCTCTCGCATCTGTTTTTCTTTAGCGAGTGTGTGAGTGATTGACTGAGAGAGGTGTTACACATATGACAATGCCTCTCTCTCTCAGTCAATTACTCATACATCACTAAAAAAGATGCGAGAAAAACTAAATAAATAAAAACAATTACGCTATCAATCTCTCCCTCTCTCTCACGCATACAGAGCAAGACACATTCTCTCAGTCAATCACACTCACTGAAAAAAAGACGCGAGAAAAAGTAAATAAAATCTATGCTATCACTCTCCCTCTCTCTCTCTCTCTGTCACATACACACAGCAACACACCCTTTCTCTCACTCTCTCTCTCACACACACACACACACCTCTTTCTTTCTCTCTCAGTCAATCACGCACATTCTCTGACAGAAAGATGCAAGAAAAAATAAATAAGGAATGTATGCTGTCACTCTGTGTGACTCTCTCTCTCTCTGCTCTTTCGCTTTTTGTGGAGGGGCAGCAGAGGGGCGCTTGTAAGGCGCTCTATTTGCTGCCAAAAGCCGCGGAAAGGTGGGTTAGGGTTGCCGTGGCTAAAAATGCGCAGACATGCGCTCAGACTTAGGCACCTCTGGCTTTACCTGGACGGTGAGCAGGTGTGGTCTCCGTTCGTCAGGCTGTTATTTCCACAGTTCACATCGTTTACCAAACTGAACCCATGGATCAAGTGTAGACCGAGGTTGGGCGTGTGGTATGTAGAGTGCCATCAGGCACTCGTGCTTCTCTCCCAGTCGGGCAACGCCGGTGGCGGGGGTACAACCTCGTTCTTCTATAGAGGGTTAGTAGAGTTTAAGTGTGACGACGTCCTGGGAGAAACCCTGGGCTTCGACGAAAATCAACTGGCCAGCCTGTTCCGAAGAACATTCGGTCCGGGGCCTATGGATAATTACCAAAAGTCCCTGGCCTGGCAATGTTACAGAAGAGCTTTACCGGTTCGAGATAAGCTCTTTAGACATGGGTGTGCACCTTCGCCTGTTTGTGCAAGATGTGAGAGGGACAGTGAAACTGTCCTGCACGCGATTGTGCAATGCCCCAAGGTGACTGAACTCTGGGCTTATGTCGAACACCTGCAGTCGCATTCGAGAAGAGTACAACTGTCGAGCAAATCTGTAATTAAGATAGTTCCGCCGACCTCCCTGATTAGGGAGGAGCGAGCCTGTTTTCTCTCGGTAGTTGCTGTGGCGAAAGAAGTAGTATGGAAGACGAGAGTGAAAGGAATTGCAACAGGCATGTTTATCTCCAGTCTTGAGCTAATCGACTTTTTCGTTTTCCACATGAAACGGAAAATAAGGCTGGAGAAGAAATGACTGTCGCAAAGTGTGTTTCGTAAAAGATGGAAGTATATAGCAAGTATGTTGCGAGTGAAAGAACCTGTTTAATCGAGAATGTAAAAAAGGAGAAAGCAAAGTCTTCAGTGTGAGTATGTGGTTTGTGGGGTCAACCGCGTCCTCCACTTTCTATTTTGTTAATCACTCATTCTCATTTAATTGTATATATTTTAATTGTTTGTTTATTCATACGTTTCGTCTCATTCGATATCCAGACCCCAACGTTTGTTTTGTCTATCTCCGTATTGTCCCCTCTTTTTCTCAACTTTATGGTGAATAAAGAAATACTCTCTCTCTCTCTCTCTCTCTCTCTCTCTCTCTCTCTCTCTCTCTCTCTCTCTCTCGCACACACACACACACACACACACACATATCACACCCCATCAACACATATACACCATGTCCATTTTGCCTCTCTTTCACTTTATGCTGACTTCGAACAAAAGGTACATTTCCACCCACAAAAATAGACAAAAAAATTTTATTCGGAATTTACCGAACGCCGTAAGACAGTGCACACACCTTCGAGTTAAAACGAAAGATTGCCCCTTGGGTTGCTGTTAATAATTCATTATGTCGCTGCCCATGTCTATTCACAGTCAGTGTCTGTTCTGCCTTGGGCTACATGACAAAGCTCTCTGGGCCATGGTCATATCCATGTGTCATTTTATATTGATTGAGTGGCTCTGAAAGGAGCACATCAAAAGTTGGTATGGTTACTAGAGCTATGAAGTTGTGATTGGCCAGATTTTGTTAATTATTTGGGTAATATTCTCTCCAGGCAAAGTCACGATTGGTCAGATTCGCTGATCACATGGGCAACATTCCAGGGAATCATGATATCGGTTGATTGCTGAATATTTTCACTACAATGCATTACAATCAATATATGTGGAAGCAGTAAAGTAGAAATAGCATAGTATGGCATGCAAAGAAAATGCCTGTTTGAATGTTAACACTTGGGCTGGTTCTTAACATAGTAAGCAAATATTCAGATACCATGTCATGTCTTTTTCAATGTCCTCGATTGTATATGCAGCCATTAAAACAGCAATAGAGAGAGTGTAATTCAAAGCTCAGTCCATGACTCTCTGAATTTGATGCTTTCATTGACTGTATTTTATAGGCTTTAGTCACAGAAAGTTACAGACAGACTACAGAACTATCACATGAACAACAACCATTAATTGGGTAAAATCTTGATTGTGCACATGATCAAACTGTGATTAAATAGTGATTTAAAATTTGTATGTGGCAAAACTCAGGATTTCATTCATGCTACAAGTCAGTAAGACAACAATCTATAAGAATGTTTGACCTACTAGAAATTAAACTCAAATTTCCCTCAAATAACACTTCTCCAGAGAGACAGTTTGAGGGCATACTGGCTAATGTAGTCTAGGATACACTGATTGAAAAAATGGGATGGTCACAAATGGAATGTCATTTATCATAGTCAACAACCTCGATCAGGACCTATTTGAGATTAAACAACAACCTACCTATCTGAAGTTAATTTATGGTAAACAGAACCGTTAACAGAATTAATGATGAAATTATAATAAAAATTAAAAGCAGCACAGTCGCAGGTAAGACTGTGTGGTATAGAAGTTAGTTTTGTAAGTAAATGATTCTGGATTCAATCCTCTTGCACAGTATGTTGGGTATTTTTCTACTATATCCATAGGCTGATAAATACATTGTAAAGGAAATTTGTTTGAGGAAAACTATGTGTAAGTTCATTGTCTACATACATGTGTGTGTGAGGTGTACACAAGTATATCTGCATTGATATATCCTTTTTGGTATTTCTTCCATACTTGTTACTTCTCTTGACCACTAGAATGTTTGAAGGTGATACCCCAGTGTGGCCACAGTCCAATGAATGAAACCAATAAATGAACAGCAGAATGGACAGTGGATCTATTTCCGAAAGAGTGACAGTCTTGAGGAATAAGAATAGCTTTGAACTGTTTAATCTGGACTGTAAGTCACAGACAGACAAGATGTGTCAAGTATTGTACAGGTTTACGTGATTAGCATAAGTACAAAGGAGCATCGTCATTGATGCTCAAGACAACCTCCATTGATTAGAGATATACAATTAAATACAGGGTATCCATAAAACCCTACCTATTTAAATAAAACAATGAGATTATAAAAGTAAGTTAATCATAGAATGAAAGATTAACTACACTTTTTCATCATTTTTTCAACTTGCTGAGACTAAAGAATGGGGCAGTGTCCATGGATTTGTCAGGTCTTTACTAGACTAGTGAGACTTATGTCATTTATGCTCCTCGTGAACACCAACAGGAAAGGTATGAGCAAGGAGAGAATTCCAAAACACTGACATGTTAGAAAGAAGGATTGAACATTGTGATTAGTTCAATAGTTCGAGACCTGAAAGGTTGGACACAACAAGCCTAATGAGAAGAGAAGAGATGAGTGGGTTGGGAATACCTGTGTGGATGTGACTCATGCACCCATATCCACCCAGGTATTTCCAACCCACTTGAAAACATGGAAATGACAGCTTTTTTTAATGTAAATATACTTTGACACATTTGGACATTGATAATTTCAAAAGAGTAAGTATGTGTTCTGCTACATGAGCCAATATTTATAAAATCTCATTGACAATTCAATTCACTGCATTTACGTTACTCTCTGACGTGTCTTTTCAAAATCTTTTCATTGTTTAGAACCATCCATCCATCCATCCTCACCACCTTACTATTCCTGGAAGAGTCATGGAAGCAGAGTCCTCCATAGAGTCCTATCAGATTGTCATTAGACTTTCCGGCTGGATTTCTAAGCGTGACCAAATGAGACTATGGCTATTATCCAATCGTCTTGTTCTTTGTCTACCCCTAGGTCTCTTACTGATTACTTTGGTTTGAAGAATCTGTTTTGCAGTTCTGTCATGCAACATTATAACCACATGCCCATAGTACCGGAGCTGTGACCTCTCAAAACGGAGAAGTAGTGACTTGACCTCAAGAGACCCCTGATCTCCAAGCAACATACTCTTACAAATTACATTACTTGAAAGATCCTTTGGAGGAACTCCATTTCGGCTGCTTGTATTCATGATCGTACTCTCTCAGTTATTGCCCAACTTTTATGACCATAGGTGATCCCTCACCTATGGTCATGGAAACTGAATTGAAGACATCAAGTTTGGCATTTTTCTGTGGATCGAATGCTGGAGCTGACACATTACTGTGCCAGCACCTGCAATTCTAGCATCCAGTTCAACCTCCTACTCTCCATCACACATGAATATGGTCCTGGGATACTTAAACTTGTCCCCTTGTCTCAGTAATGTTCCACTTACATGCAAAGTGCACTGGAACAAATTTCTTAAGTGGACCAATGTCTCGTTTTGCAACAGCTTTCTCATCCCTGCTTTGCTGCACTCAGTAGTGAACCAATTCAGTGCAGCCAGAAGATAATCTTCTGGTGAGCCAAGGAGCACCATGTCATCTGCAAATATGAGCAGACTGATCCTACACCCACCGATTGGGATACCATTTCCATACCAGCTATGCATGTCAATCCAGTTCATGAAAATTATGAAAAGGCAAGGTGACGACATATAACCTTGCTGAAGTCCAGTACTCACATTGAAAGTTTTTGACTTAACATCATTTACCCGAACACAAATGCCAGGGCATTCATATGTTTAGAACCCATTTTTGTTTAAATTTGCTCACTAGATCAAGTTTCAATGGATCTTTTCTGTTTGGTTCACAGTTTTTGAAATTTTAAAATTTTGTATATTGATATAATTTTTCACGTTGAATCTGCTGTTATTATTCAATTGTGCCAGAAAAATTTTTGTAAACTGTACCCAATCAGAAAACAGGATTTGGGATCTGGCATTTTCTGCATGATAGCTGTCTATGACAACATTAGACAAAACATTACATTGATATTAATGACAGAAGTTTTGAATAGTTTAATGGAAGTTATTTTTGTTTTGTTTTTTTTTTGAGAAAAATTACAGAAAAAAAGCAAAGTGAACATTAAATTACACAAAAAAAACTATAGGTCAGTTCATGTAAGCGAAATTTGTAGCAAAAATACAAAAACAAAAGTTTGCGATACACTCTGGGAGTTTGTCAAAAATATTACAATTTTCATATCTCCTGCACCTCATAAACTTGCAGAGATATGAATCAACCCCAAAACTGTTACTTCGTTTTACAGAGGCTCGTGTGCTTTTCACTTGTTGCATGTGAATAAAATCTTTCAAGTCAATAAACTCGACGCTGTGGTTCATTGTTATATGTCAAAAATTATAACCACCAATTTCAGGAACATGAGAGTAAGTTCTCTACAAGCCACTGAAAATTGTGGTTCCTGGAAAAATCGACAGACACATCCATTTCTCCTGTATGTCACGATTGTGACATAGAATCGCATAAAGAAAAGCAATACACTCCTTCGAAAACTCATTGCTCAGGTAGCACCCTTCCTTGGTTGTATTTACATCTTGAGAAGACTGTTTCATTTATCTCAACAATCTTTTTATTGCAGACTATACCATGACTTGTAACTATGGAAACAGAAACCAATATATCTGTAGCTTTTGGTTAACTAAAGCAGACTATACCTTGGCTTGTTATGTGGAAATAGAATTTCTCTATGTAGTTGAGATTCAAAACCAAATCTAGAAATTCTCCCAAGCCATACGGCCCATTGTCCCATCAAAAAGGAATGCTGATCTACGTGTTTTCCACTTGACTCATGATTTTTCTATACCATGGAAAGTTCAGGTAAATAGCAAGTGCCCTACATTGATTTAGCCATGGTTATAATGGTATATCCATTTTTCTAGCTGGCCTGTACCAGTAGAGGTTTTACAAAGAAAAAGAATGGACTGTGTCATCAACAACGAAGGATGAGTGTAGGAAATAGTGAGTTGAACATTAGTATGGAAGAGGATCAGTGAAATAATTGAAATGTGAAATAATTAGACAGAAGTGATGGTTCTATCAAAATATTCGTTGTGGTGGAGTAACTTATCACAAAGTTTTCAATTTGTGAAATTATACTGAGTAGAAGATTTTGAAAAGATCATCATAATAGATCATCATCTTCTTTGTTAAGAAGAAGATAGAGAGCATTAGAGTGTCACATGTGAGAACAAGACTTCAGAAAACATTGCATTATTTTTCAACCTGTATATGTATCATTCCATGCAAAATCAACACAAGGTGACCAAAACCGGTTTCTTTCAAACTTTGCATGCTAAATGGCCTTCATATGAAGCCTTTAAATATAAAATATTTTTTCAAAAAAGTGACATTTTTTCAGTTATTTAATAACTTTGAGACGTCTCACCTACTATTTGAGCTAGAAAGCTCAATTGTTTTGGGTTTTTTTTTCATTTTAAAGCACTTAAATAGATATACAACTTTAGTTTAGAGTATTCTTTCATTACAATAAAAAAAAAGTTGACCTAAAATTTGACTTTTGACCTATCATAGGTCAAAAGACATCATCATCAACGTTTTTGAAATTTTGTCCAAATATTTAGTCAAAATTCACACTGGTATCTCTTTTAACTATGGTTCATGTTATACAGCCAAATTAAATAACTTAATTCTTTTTTTTTTTTCAGATTAGATATATACGAGCAGATTAGTTCATTTCTGGTTAGAGATGGATGTAAAAGAAAGATTTTTAGCTAAGCAAGAAAAGTGTTGTGAGCCATTTGAAAAGCAAAAAGTACCTGTGAAAAAGGGTTTAAGGACAATAACTGCAGATTTTGCCACAAAAGGAAACCTAATTCCTGGATAAAAAATATGTGACTCTTGCAGAAAAACTTTGCCCAAACTTGAAATTGAACCAGTATTAGAAGATACAAGAGATGATACATCAACTACCACTGAAGTGACTGCATCATCAATAAATGTCTTCGTAGAAGAAAATGCAGAATTAGAGATCAACACCAATGCTTTGTCTGAAATTGGAGAATCTCCAATAAAAAATAAAAGATAGATACAATCATCATGTATGCTGAGAAAAAAAGAAAATAAATGGAAAATGCTTTTGCTCAAAAGATGCAAATCATTTCACCTAGAAGAGAAGTCAGTTAATCATCAAAAGATCATCACCCTGAAAGAGAAATAATCAAACAGTTAAAAGAAAAATTCACAACAGAAAAAATATCAGAAAAACTGCAAATTTTAACAATTCTGACAAAAAGGCTGGTCTCTAAGAAAATTCAAAAAGGAGTTCAATGTACCTGATTACATAGCTAGACAAGCTAAAAGGTTGGTCAATGAGCAAGGGATTTTATCACATCCTAACCATAGAAAAACCACATTTCCTCAAGAAACTGCCAATTGTGTTTCTCAGTTTTATAAAAATGAAGTAAGCAGAGTTATGCCATGGATAAGGGATTACAAATCAGGAAAAATTGATGGCAAAAGAGTCCATGAGAAAAAGTACCTCATACTTTGTAACTTAAAGGAAGCCTTCCAATTCTTTAAATCAAAAAATCCTGAAATCAAAATTAGTTTCTCAAAATTTGCTGAGCTAAGGCCAAAAGAATGCATACTTGCAGGTAGTTCTGGTACACATAATGTATGTGTATGCACCATTTATCGGAATGCCAAACAAATGATTTCTGGCATGAAACTATCTGATTTAACCAAGGATATGAAGTTTCACTTGATTGATCATAAACAATGTTTGGAATCAATTACTTGCAACCCAACAACAAACAACTGCTACATGAGCAACCTGTTCAAATTGTAATTCTGTTAGAAGAGCTTGAAAAATTCTTATATGAAATGTTTAATGTGAATATGATTGATGAAGTACAATATAAGCAATGGCTAACGACAGACAGAACAATCCTAGAAAATATATCAAAATCAACAGATGACTTTGTTGAAATTTTCTGTCAAAAGCCTAAAGCACTTAAGGTACATGATTTCCTTGCAAAGGAACAATCTAAATTTTGCACTTCAAGAAAAAAATCCTTAAGTGACGGAGAAATATTAGTCATAGCAGATTTTTCAGACAATTATTCATTCATCTTGCATGATACTGTACAAGGATTTCATTGGAACAATGCTGAAGCCACTATCCATCCATTTGTCTGTTTTCATAAACAAAACAATGATGTGACTAACATCAATATTGTTATTGTATCCAACTTTATGAAACATGGTACAGTAGCAGTCCGTCTCTTCCAAAAAAGCTGACAGATTTTCTTTGGAGCAAAGCCATTAATATCAACAAAATTATCTATTTTTCAGATGGTGCTGCTTCACAATATAAAAATTGTAAGAATTTTATGAACTTATGGTACCATTCTATAGATTTCCAAACTGATGCAGAGTGGCATTTCTTTACTATTTCTCATGGCTTAGGAGGTACAATTAAACAAATGGCATCTCGAGCAAGTTTATAATGCCCTTTCAATGAACAAATCATGACTCCAAGACAACTTTATGATTCTGGTCAGCAAAATATTCCTGGAATTAATTTTATTTACTCCTCAAATGATGAAATGCAAAATGAGGAAAATCTATTGAGAGAGAGATTTAGAAATTCAAGGACAATTCCAAGTCCACAAAAGTTACATTGCTTTATCCCAAACTAATCTTCAGAAATTATGGTAAAAATGATATCTATGATAGATAATTATACTAAAATTAGAATCTCCATGCAAGATGCTATCCAATTTGAGGATATAAAAGGGTTTGTAGCAGCAATTTATGATGGTGACTGGTGGTTAGCCTGTGTTCTAGAAACATACCTAGAAACTATGCAAGTAAAACTCACCTTTCTTCAACCCAAAGGACCTACATCATTTCAGTATCCTAGAAAATCAGATGTTTTAACAATGTGTTATTTAGACATCTTTTGTAAATTTGTCCCCAGAACTGCTACAGGAAGAACTTATACTTTGACAGAAAAAGACATGTAAAATGCATCACAATTATTAATTTCAAGAAAATTGTCTCATTAAATTTTGAAGATTTCAGAATTTCATCTAACAAGTACTTAATCATTTAAAGCAGGGTAAAAGTGGGAGGTTGGGACATGTAGCTTCATCTGCTAAGCTATCAGGAGTGGCCTCTTAGGTGATGGGGATGCCAACAATTTGTTTGAAGATTCTAAGTGTTGGCAGTGGCATTTCCACCATTGACCATAGCAGATCTGAAAAGTAGTTACAATTAAAGTAGACATTATTACTGAAATAATAAAAATGCTTATTTCGATTATCAGCTCTTTGTTTTCTCCCCCAAGCTCAAATTGTTTTGCTTAGTCTTGATAATTTGTCATTATTTTTCACTATAATTATATTCATTATAAATACTTCCCATTGAGATCTCAGTATGAATTATTTTATGTGAGTAATGACTAAGTAGGGCAATATTTGGACAAAATTTCCAAAAAATCTATGACCGCGTCTTTTGACCTATGAAAACTCAAAGATCAAATTTTAGATAAAATTTTTTATTGTTATTGTATGGAAAAATGCACAAAACAAAAGTTGTATATCTATTTGAATGCTTTAAAATGAAAAAAATTGGGCTTTCTAACTCAAATAGTGAGATATGACTTCTGAAAGTTATTGAGTAACCAAAAAAAATATCACTTTTTTGAAAATTTCAAATGGCTGTAACTCAATAAATATTAATCAGGTAAAAAAATATTTCATATTTAAGGGTTTTATATGAACATCATTTAACATGCAAAGTTTGAAAGAAATCAGTTTCAGTCACCTTTGATTTTTTTTTAAAATTGCATTGATTTCATACAGAATTACCCGTATATTGGTTTCAAATTTTGGTACAAGTCCAGCAATTTCAGAAGATGGGGCTGGTCAATTACATGAATCCCAGCACTTGACTGGTACTTATTTTATCAACTCTGAAAGGATGAGAGGCAAAGTCAACCTTAGCGGAATTCGGAATTTGAATACAGAACATAAAAACAGATGAAAAGCCACTAAGCATTTTGCCTGGCGTGCTAACAATTCTGTCTGCTGGCCACCTTCAACCTATACATATTTTCAGATTAAAAACAAGAGAGAGGAAAACTAATTCGGCAACACATTTTCAAAATGAATACTCAACACTTTCAAGTATGGGTTACCTTGTCAAAGTTGATGTTCTTTGTCTCTGCAAAGGTGTTTCATCCATGACCTGCCTGTCTTTTTGTATATTTACTACACTGTTCAATGTCTGCTCCATTTCAAGACGATGGAGTGTGATTTGAAGGAAAATTTGGCTGCTACTCCTAGCAGGCATCATTGGCCCATAGAGGTCAAAGTTATGCTAAGCCATTGAGTGTAACAAGATAGAAGAGTTCTAATTCAACAGACCTATGATCAATAGAAAATCTATTCAAACTATCCTTATACAGACAAATCAAGTAACATTCAAACTCCCATTTCATTAATTTATTGACATTTAATGTATGAATATTTATGGAGATTACCAAACAAGTCAGTTTCAATTGCAATCACATCTAAGTATTTGAAAATGAATCATGGTAAATTCTTTGGCAAAAGTAAAGCTCATGCACACCACCTACTATCGCTTATTTATTTTTTTTTTCCAAATTTTTGTCAGATTTTTATGTTTTCTATATTGGAGATTACAATTTTGCCCAAAAATCACGTTTACAAAATTTTCGTTTCCCCTTTCCCATCCCAATTCCTTAATTTTAAACTATTTTTCAATTTTGTTTTTTAATCCATGTAGAAAAATACAGAGATTACGAATCTGGAAATTTTTTTCATAATTTGAATTTTCCATGCAATTATCTCCCACCCATCACCTCACTTTCAAAACACAAAAAAACTCTGAATATTTCACTTTTGTCTGATGTTTCACGCACACGTAGAATTCTACTGAAATAGCAGATGTCAAAAATATCAGACCACCACTAGAAAACCCAACATGCTAGAAACAACAACTAAAGAACTTTATTTCTGAAAAAAACTTCCTCACTTTCAAAAAAGCTAAAAGTGAAATATTTGGAGTTTTTAGCTTTTTGAAAGTGGAGAGGTGATTGGTGGAAATTGGGGAAGGGGATTTGAGTGTTTCTTTACAAAAAAAAAAAAAATTCTTAAAGATTTGTAATCTCTGTATTTTTCTACATGGATTACAAAAAATTGGGGTAGAGAGGGAGGAAATTAAAATTTTGAAAACATGTTTTTTTGGCAAATATTATCTCCTAAATCAAAAACTTAGAAATTCGAAGAAATTTTGGACAAAAAAAAGATGGGGCACAAATGTCACCTCTGACATGTTAGAAACAAGAGCTAAACGACATGATTTCTTTAGTTTATATCGCAGATGAGGTTTTTAAGTACACTCATCACAAACACAAATTACAAAATCAAAATAGGGCATTTCAATTGAAGTTGAGCTGTAATTTTATCTCTTTCTTTCACTTTTTCATCAAAATGTATTGACACACAATGTTGTCACAAAAATGTTAAAACTTTACTAACTTGATTGATCTGTGACTAAACCTGGATTTAATTTCATTTTATACACACTTTGCTTTCAATTATATAGATAATTTCAAACATGGTCTGCAAAGATGACTTATTTTAATACAATATTTATGTATACATATTTTGAAAGTATTGTTCAATTTTTTCTTCTTTTGAAATTAAGAACAGTATGTAAAAATAACTTCTTTTGCACGCCCCACACATACTCTAGGTAAAATTTCAGTATGAATTATGTTATTTCTTACTGTGTGCACATGCAAAATTACAGCTCAACTTCAATTGAAAGGACCTTTTGGTGGAGTTCTGATCGAAGCATGTAAAACCCCTCATAACTGTTTTATTTTTAAGAATTTTCACAAAATTTTTTCGATTCTGTCTTCTGCATAACGGAATTAATATGATTATCCCCCTCCCACCATTTTTTAAAAATATTCTCTATGCCCTAACACCCTAATTCCAAAACTTTCCACTGTCTTTTTTATTGTTTTTATTCTTGGTTTTCTCAATGGAATTAATATGATTATCCAATAAAAAGAATTTTTTTTTTAATATTTTACACCTCCACCCCGCCACTAATTCCCAAACTTTCCACTATCGAGTCTTGTGTGTTTGTGTAACAGAAAATTATGTCATTAAGATAAATTATCTCTAAAATACCTTTAAATTATTACCACTTCCAGCGTTTCTGGTTTTTGATGAGACCATTCTTTGTCGTGTTGTCATATATTCTTTTCTTTTCTACTCTAGGCACAAGGCCCGAAATTTTGATGGTGGGAGCCAGTCGATTACAATGATCTCAGCACACAACTGGTACTTAATTTATCAACCCCAAAAAGAAGAAAGGCAAAGTCGACCTCAGCGGAATTTGAACTCAGAACCTAAAGACAGATGAAATACCTATTTCTATTTCTTTACTACCCACAAGGGGCTAAACACAGAGAGAACAAACAAGGACAGACAAACGGATTAAGTCGATTATATTGACCCCAGTGCGTAACTGGTACTCATTTCATCGACCCCGAAAGGATGAAAGGCAAAGTCAACCTCGGCAGAATTTGAACTCAGAACGTAGCGGCAGACGAAATACCTATTTCTTCACTACCCACAAGGGGCTAAACTCAGAAGAGACAAACAAGGACAGACAGACGGACTAAGTCGATTATATTGATCCCAGTGCGTACTTAATTTATCAACCCCGAAAGGATGAAAGGCAAAGTCGACCTTGGCGGAATTCGAACTCAGAACGTAGCGGCAGACGAAATACCTATTTTTTTACTACCCACAAGGGGCTAAACACAGAGAGGACAAACGAGGACAGACAAAGGTATTAAGTCGATTACATCGACTCCAGTGCGTAACTGGTATTTATTTAATCGACCCCGAAAGGATGAAAGGCAAAGTCAACCGCTGCAGAATTTGAACTCAGAACGTAGCAGCAGACAAAATACTGCTAAGCATTTCACCCGGCATGCTAACGATTCTGCCAGCTCACCGCCTTTTGTGTTGTCATATACTGCAAGTATGCAAAACTTCCTTTGCCGGGAAAATTGAAAGAATGACACAATACGTACTCTCTCTTTATTTCTTACAAAAAAGACCCCTGTCGTTTTTTCGAGATAAGAGTAACCCCTAGCAAGAAGGTCACAATCACATTGAAATTTGGATTGTACACTTCATGGGCAAGTTTTTGAGTTTTAGTACTTTATCCGCAATAATTTAAAGGTATGTTACAGATAATCTATTTTCATAACATAATTCTGTAAGTAAATGTTTTTCTCACAACAATTTAAAGGTATGTTAGAGATAATTTATTTTAATAACATAATTTTCTGTTAGTAAATGATTTTTTCTTAAACAAACTTGCAACAATTTTGATTTCAAAGTATTTAAAAAATTATTTGAAAATTATAAAGAGAAACAAATGGCAGAATTAAACTGTCTGTCTCCCGATACTTCTCAACATCAACAAAAATCGGCCATCAGTACAGAAGTTGCGGAAATTCGACAAAGGATTTCTGCTTTAAGCCACAAAATAGCAGGAATCAAAACTAGTGTGCAAAACCTCACAATGAGGGATCGTATCGGAGTGCCTTGCTCAGCAATTTAACCATAGCTCTTATGGAACCTCAACGCATCGAGGAAGTTACTGAATCAACCACTCATGAGGTAATTGCCATCGGAGTATCGGAAGATGTGGTAGATCTACAGGCATTTACTAGCAACACATCTAAGGACCTAAGCTGTGTTCCTCCAAAAAGTGCTTTCCGCCTTGGCTGACCAGGATCCAAACCCAGATTGATTAGGCTGTTGTTTTCGAACTCTACCGAGGCGCGGGCATACCATCTAGCTGCTGATAGGGCTTGGTGCGTAAACAGAATTACCTTTAGGACACGTCCTGGCCTACCACCTGATGTATGCCCAAAGCTAAAATCTGTAGCTTCCCTAAATTGCAACTCTGTGCCACAGGAAAGCTTTAGCCTACGTGACGATGGGCAAATATGGAAATTCATCAAGCCTGGTGAGTCGTGGATAAGGGATATCAGTTGGTCTGAGCAAACTGCACCCACAATAACTGGCAATACAAAAATCATGGGAAACTGAACAAGAACAATCAGCCATCCCCTGTATATCATCGCCATCTAAAATCCAGATACAAACTGTTGCCCGTAAATGCCCGTAGTTTATGCAACAAGGTACATCTTTTTGACTCTTACATCAAAAGTATTGACCCAGATTTCATCACAGTCATGGAAACATGGGCACATTCTGCACTCAATCTCAACAGGAAGTATTTTTCTGCAATATACACATGACCATGTCAACACTTCTACTTGGAGTTGTTTACCGCCCCCCACCCAAACAAAATTATCCTCAGAGCTGCTGCCAGGAAAACAGCCACTTATGTTTATATTGCAGGGGAATTCAATTTCCCTGAGATTGACTGGGAGGCCTTCCGTGGGCCGCAAAGTGCAGACGAATTCCTTGAACTGGTATTCAAATTGGTCCCAAGTCGTTACCTCCTCCACAAGGGGTAACAACACTTTGGATCTGCTATTTACCACGTCTCCTAAAACAACTGTTAGTGTCACTACTGAAGAACCTTTAGGTGACTCTGATCATTCCATGATCATGGCCGACTTGTCTCTGATTGGTTGTAACAAAAACCACAACCATATTCAAACTGCCCGTTTTGACTGGAATAAAGCAGACTGGAGCTCTTATTGTACCAAGCTGCGACGCCCAAACTGGCTCGAATTTTATGTCTGGAGATGTAAACACTATACTTCAGAACATTCTGAATTCAATATGGATGACATGTGCAGCATCGGTGCCACGCAAGCACAAAATCCACCCAATAGTGCAATTTGGGAAACTGCAGCAGTCCGACTTGCCGGGAAAGAACGCCGTAATGCTGAACAGGAATACAAATTGCACACATCAGAGATCAACAGGAAAAAGCGCAATAGATCAGCCAACCATCTCAAGCAGGTGACAAAAAAGGCAGTGCTTGAATTCGAACAATGCATAGCAGCCAACCCTGACAGCAAAGTGTTCTGGAAGTATATACATTCAAAGCAGAGACCTCACTCTCCCGTTGGTCTCCTTCGCAATCCCCACACAGGGCAGATTACTGGCAATCCCAAAGAATGTGCAGAAATCATTGCTGGATGCTATGCAGGCATCTTTACTGTCGAAGATCAAAATGTTCCATCCCCATCACCTCTGTCACCGGACTCTATAACTACTATGAAATTTACACCAGCAATGCTACAACGCCACCTTAAGAATAAACGTAACTATGCCTCTCCTGGTCTCGATGGTGTTACATACCTACTTCTCAAACGTGGTGGGTACTTTCTTCTAAACCAACTTTCACTATTCTTTCAATTCTGTCTTGACAATGGTGTTACTCCAGAGCAGTGGAAAACTGCCAGTGTTATCCCTCTGTTCAAAAAAGGTGACCGCACATCGCCTGTCAACTATCGTCCCGTTAGTCTTACTAGCTGCATTGCCAAACTGATGGAATCCTGTATCAGAGAGACCCTCTGGAACTTCTGGAAGTCTCACAGCCTCATCCAGCCGTCACAATTTGGTTTTATTCCAGCTGCTGTAATCAACTTGAGTTTCTTGAGGACATTACCCGAATCACTAATCGCGGATTCTGGGTGGAAGTTGTTCACCTGGACTTTGCTAAGGCTTTTAATTCTGTGCCACACAAAAGACTTACGGTGAAACTCTCTGCAATGGGTGTAAGAGATGATCGCTATAACTAGTTGAAGTCCTTCATTATTGGCTGAAAAGAGGTTCTCACAGTTCTAGGACAGCACTCTCACCCTATGAGATGACATCTGGTGTACCACAAGGATCTGTTCTTGGCCTCCTTTTATTTGTTGCATATGTTAATGACATAGATGTCAACTTAAAGAATGCCACAGTGCTGAAATATGCAGATCACATCAAGCTGTACTTCGAAATAAAGAGTATACCTATACACTATAGATCTTTATTGCAATCAGACCTGGACACAATGCAGCAGTGGATCATGGACTGGCAACTCAAGCTGGCTGTGGACAAATGTACCAGCATGCATTTGGTGAGGAAAAACCCAGCATCTACTTACTCCCTCCACAACACTAATCTCAAAAAGTCTTCTTGTGAACGTGACCTGGGCATTATTGTCGAAAGTGATTTGCGTTGGACAAAACACGTTGCTAAAATTGCCAAGAAGGCTGAGGGTGTCTTGATATCACTCACCAAGTCCTTTGCGAGCCGCCCTCCGGCTATCTAACTGCGGCTTTATATAGCTATGGTGCGACTTCACCTGGAATTTGCATCACCGGTCTGGAACCCCTATCTTGCACAGGATATTAATTGTCTGGAAGCCGTTCAGCGACGTGCAACCAAGAGAATACCCTCCATCAGGCATCTGCCATATTCTGAACGCCTTTCTTCCCTGGGCATGGATACATTGAAGCTCCGACGTCTGGCAGCTGACTTGGCAGACACCCGTAAAATTATCAACCATCTTACAAACAATAACTCTGAGCACCTTTTCAAACTCCACCTCCCATGACTTTTGGAAACTTTTTTTCACGCTAAGAGTTGCTAAAGTATTGGAACAACCTGCCTGCATCAGTTGTTAGTTGTCGGAGCGCTGCATCCTTCAAAACTTCCATGCTTCCTGAGATTCGCCAACACTACACCTGATTTTCTCCCCTCCATACACATGCAAGCATGTATCTGACTCATACGCTGTTCATTTTCCAGACATTTGTACATTACTACATATGCTTTATATGCACTTTTGACAAGTTGTGGTGCACCTGAGCACTGTATACAATAATTTCATTATTATTATTATTATTATTTAAAACCAAAAATATTTTTAAGAATCGAAGAACAGTGGTAAGTTTTTGAATTAGTGGGGTAGGGTGGGGAAATACTTAAAAAATGTTATTAGATAATTGTATTAATTCCATTATGCAGTAGACAGAATCGAAAAGAAATTTCTGAAAATTCTTAAAAATAAAGTTATGAGGAGTTTTAGTACGTGCTTCAGTCAGTTTTAACATTTTGGTGACAACATAGTGCCATGATACATTCTAATGAAAAAGTGAGAGAAAGAGATAAAATTACAGCTCAATTGAAATGACCATTTCTTTATTTTGTAATTCGTGTTTGTGATGAGCATATTTAAAACCTGATCTTCGATATAAACTTAAAAGGAAGTTTTTTCAGAAATTGTGTCATTTAGCTGTTGTTTCTAACATGTTGGGTGTGACATTTGCACCCCCATCCTTTTTTTTTCCAAAATTTCTTTGGATTTCTATGTTTGCCCCAAAAACATGTTTTCAAATTTTTCATTTCCCCCTCCCCACCCCAATTTTTAAATTTTTAGCTTTTTTCAAATTTTTTTTAGTGATCCACATAGAAAAATACAGAGATTATTAATCTTTGAGAATTTTTTAATTTATTTTTCTTAAAGAAACACTCAAATCCCCTACCCCAACTTCCCCCCCCCCCCTACCTTTCAAAAAGCTAAAAACTCCGAATATTTCACTTTTAGCTTTTTTGAAAGTAGGGAAGTTTTTTTTTCAGAAATAATGTCCTTTAGCTGTTGTTTCTAGCATGTTGGGTTTTCTGGTGGTGGTCTGATATTTTTGACATCTGCTATTTCAATAGAATTCTACGCAAGGTAAAACTAATATCAAACGAAAGTAAAACAGAGTTTTTAGCTTTTTGAAAGTGGAGAGGTGATGGGTAGGCGAGGTAAGGGAAGGGGCATTGCGTGTTTCTTTAAGAAAATTTTAAATTAAAAAAAATTCCCAGATTCATAATCTCTGTATTTTTCTACATGGATTAAAAAACAAAATTCGAAAAAGTTAAAAATTAAGAAAAAGGGATGGGGAGGGGGTAATTAAAATTTTGCAAACGTGATTTTGGGCAAAATCGTATTCTCCTATATCGAAAACCTAGAAATCCGAAGAAATTTTTTGAGGAAAAAAAACCGAAGTGCACGCGCTTTACATTCGCCAATTCTTGTCCCTTTATTGAGTAAAAAAGGATGAAAGATGAAATTGGCTTCAGCGGAATTTGAACTTAGAGCATATAGGGCTCGTAGATAAATACTGCAAGGTTTGTTTTTTTTTCGGGGGGGGGGGGGGTTAATGCTCTACCATTCCATACCAAATTAATAAACGATACTTAATTAAGTTTTTCAGATTGCTATTAGTCAATCCCAAATCCGTAGTCAAGGAGGCCATATGTGTACAGCAGTATATTTCAGTGGCAGTCAACCTAGTGATGCCTACCTCTTCTCCAAGTAGGATTGGTCGTTGGTTTTCATTGGTTTACATGATACCTATATATGTATAACTTAAGGTAAAACTAATAACTGTTTAAAACTCTTGTCACTATTTCTGATCTTGAAAACAGGAAATTATGAGTGTATGAGAATATTTCATCTACACACATACAGGATATATATAATGAGCTTCTCACTCACTTCCTATCACTTTGTAGTCAACCATTTTATATTGCTTAAGATCGCCAAAACAGTTACTTTTGATAGGGTAAGGAGTAGTGTATATGATGTAGAAGGTAGACGGAGAGAATCGGAAAGCTGTTGTAGTTGTTTAGTCCCACCCATGACAATTGGCCTTTTTTAACATCAGACTGGCATAACATTGTCCAGTGTATCTTTAAATTGACTGGGCGTAATTTAAAGGGGATTCAGTTATTATTTCTACACCAACGAGACTCCATATTTTTTTGCGTGGGTAGTGGGGAAATGGCGGTAACAATATGATGGTAGGAATGGGCGATAGATAAAGATTGGAGTCGATAGGCAAACAAGGGTAGAAATTAAATCGGTCTGTGACTTGTCGTTGTAGGTTTAATTACACACAATGGGACTATTGAAATGTAGTGGGATTGGGGGTCAAAGGTCAAAGAAAGTTTATTTACACCTGTACATAAAAGTTAGATTGAAAGAAAGGAAAAACTAAGACGGGGAGATATAAACAGGAAAAAGAAAGAGATGAAAAAGGAATAGGGAATTAGAAAAAGACATGAGGTAATATGAGAGAAAGAGGAATGGAGAGAGAAAATAGTGAAAATGAATGAGAGAATTTGAGAAAAACGACAAGGATCGAATGTTCAGATTCTACTTCATAGCAGCATTTGAGAAATTAGAGTTTCAGTCTTTCTAGAATAGTAACTTAACTCCACATATTTCCTGCCCAAACCTAGTTTCCTATCGATCTTTCCCCCTTCTCCTCTTGTAACCTTTTCTCTTTCCAACAATCCGTTCTTATACGAACTTTCAGAATAGCTGTCACACAGCAACCGGAATTAGTTTCGGAATTTTCCATATTTTATAGTATCTCACGTCTTAAAACACTAAGTGGGGAGAGGATATTCATTTAAAATATTTTAGTCCATGTTTTTCAAACGTCTCAACCTCCATTCATCGCGTCACGATTAAATTTTTTTTTCTTTTTCATTTTTTTCGACATTTTATAGTATTCCACATTCCGAAGCATTTATAATTCGCATTTTGAAAAAAATCATTCTTCACTCTCTTCTCTTTATCGTACTTTTCATGATTAAAATTATTATCGTTTACTTTATTAGGAATAGTAGCCAAATCTTCAAGTCCTATAACATCTTTTGAAATCAGGAAAGGAACATTAGATAATGCAGTGCTAGATAAATAAGCTGAAATAGCCACAATCTGTAACGTATTCGTTCATAGATCTACTCGGTCAGAGCTGACTTGGTCTCTGTACATTATTTATTTTCCTTAAAAATGGAGAAAGATTTCTTCCATTAGAATGTTTAATACGATCTCCCTCATTTTCTCCTTTACATTCCAATTTTTTACCTCTCTACCGCCCAAACTCTTTCACTCTGAATTTCTCTGTCTCCTCATTCATGCTTACTTTTGTTCATGTCTCACTCATCTTTATCGATCTTTATCGCTACCTGCATCTGCGAGAGCGTATACTTCTAACCCTTTCTATTTGTTCGCTTTTCCTTGTGTATCTCCCTTCTTCGTTCCTCATTTCTTCTCTCTATTCTTATTTATATCTGAATAATTTTTGAGTCACCTGAACACAATTTTTTTTCTCATCTGTATAATTATGCTATTAACATTTGCAAGAGTGCAATCTTTAGATGAATGTTGACGCGTGCTTCTATCCGTCAACCAATATGTACATTTATAAATTGAGAAGTACTTGCATTTTTCTGTGTGCGCGCACGCAACCACATCAGTGTATCGGTGTATTTGCAATCGTTGTTGGGCTGTCATTGTTTCTGCTTTCCCTCTCTCTGTTACAAAATGAAATGTTACATAAATTGTTACACACACATGCATGCATATATATATATTTGTGTGTTTATGTGTATGTATATATGTATGCACGTGTGTACGTAAAGCTTAACTGTTGATTGTGTGTGCACATATATCAAGTTATAAATGATGAGAGAAATATCTCTATATATAAAACAAAGGATGTGTCTGTGTGTGTATAGTACATATGCATTTCTACAGTTTTCAACCAATTTTCACCAAACTTTGTACACACATTACTTATGTGCCAAGGATGGTAATCAACTATAACATTTTGCCCTGAGCTCCCGCATAAAGCGAGAAACCAGGAAAAAAGGTGTTTTACGCGGATTTTTCTAAAAAAACTTTTCTGCATTTTTCAATCGACTCTCCCTTTTCTCTCTCTCTTTGTTTATTTCTCTCTTCTCTCTCCTTTTCTTATTCTCTGTTTCTCTTGCGTACACATATTCTCTCTCATTCTCTGTAATAGTTCCTCTCTTTTAGTCTGTCTGTTTCTTTCATTCTCTCTCTCTCTCTCTCTCTCCTCTCTCTCTCTCTCTCTCTCTCTTTCTGGCTGGTAAGTAAGCTACTTACCACACAGCCACTCCTGTGCCGATATATATATATATATATATATATATATATATATATATATATATATATATATATATTATATATATATATATATATATATATATATATATATATATATATATATATATATATATATATATACTTTATTTTAAGCAGCAGATTAAGTTTAATCTTATTTTAAGCAGCAGATTAAGTTTAATCTTAATTAAGCAGATTAAACTTAATCTGCTGCTTAAAATAAAGCATATTACTCTACCACTGGTATTTGAGTACTCTTTTTTCCACCTTGTTTCACATTTATGTGTTTACTCCGGTATATATATATATATATATATATCATCATCATCATCGTTTAACGTCCGTTTTCCATGCTAGCATGGGTTGGACGGTCTGACTGGGGTCTGGGAAGCCAGGAGGCTGCACCAGGCTCCAGTCTGATCTGGCAGTATTTCTACAGCTGGATGCCCTTCCTAACGCCAACCACTCCGTGAGTGTAGTGAGTGCTTTTTACGTGCCACCTGCACAGGTATCACAACTACAATTTCCATTTGATTTTTTGATGTTGATGTACTTGATTCAATAGGTCTCTTCAAGCACAGCAGGTCGCCCTACGATCCAAGGTAAGCACAGTAGGCCGTCCAGCAATCCAAGGCACTTTGGATGGGCTGGGGCTTCTATGTGAAGCTGGTGCAGGAAACAGCCATGAACTCACGTTATTTGTCAGGTTTTTGCAGTCATAGCATATCTCCAGAGGTCTCGGTCTTTCGTCATTGCCTCTGTGAGACCCAACGTTTGAAGGTCATGTTTGACCACCTCATCCCATGTCTTCCTGGGTCTACTACCTCTACCCGGAATTCCTTCAACTATTTGGGAGTGGCACTTCTTCACACATCTCTCCTCATCCATCCGTAGTACATGACCATACCAGCGCAGACGTCTCTCTTGCACGCCACATCCAATGCTTCTTATATTCAGGGCACTTTCACTCTGTCGTGTATGCACACTGACATTACACATCCAGCGGATCATGCTAGCTTCATTTCTTTCAAGCCTACGCATGTCCTCTGCAGTCACAGTCCATGTTTCACTACCGTGAAGCATGGCGGTTTGCACACATGCATTGTACAATCTACCTTTCACTCTGAGCAAGAGGCTCTTTGCCACCAGTAGGGGTAGGAGCTTTCTAAACTTTGCCCAGGCTATTTTTATTCTAGTGGTAACACTCTCTAAGCATCCACCCCCACTACTAACTTGGTCACCTAGGTAGCGGAAACTATCAACTACTTCTAGTTTATCCCCCTGGAATGTAATGGAATCTGTTTCCTGAGTATCAATGGTTTCTGTTGCCCCTGTGCATCTGCTGCACACGAAAGCTATCTTCTCGGTTAATTTTCCTTTGATGTTGCTGCACCTCTTATGTGTCCATAGCTTACACTGGGTATATCTTATGGAGTTTCTACCTACACCTTTTCTACAGATCAAGCAGGGTCACCTACTTGAAGGAGTGTGTGGTGTGTTTGCCTTCCTACTTACTAGAACTTTGGTCTTTACTACATTGACTCTAAGACCTTTTGATTCTAAACCTAGCTTCCACACCCAAAATTTCTTTTCTAGTTCCGGTAGTGATTCTGCTATGAGGTCTAGGTCATCAGCATAGAGGAGCAACCCGTCTTGAATTCCTCTGTTATTGCTTGGAGGACTATGATGAATAAAAGGCGACTGAGGGCTGGACCTTGTTGGACCCCTACTTCTTACCCGGAATTCTTCACTATGCTCATTGGCAATCCTAACTTTGCTGACGGCATCTCTGTATAGGGCCTGTACAGCCCTTATTAACCATTCGTCAATCTCCAGTTTCCGTATCGCACACCAGATAAGGGATCGGGGGACCCTGTCAAAGGCTTTCTCCAAGTCCATGAAAGCTATGTAGAGGGGTTTATCTTTAGCTAGGTATTTCTCCTGCAATTGTCAAACCAGGAATATGGCATCAGTGGTGTTTCTACCCGGCACAAACTGAACTGCATCTCATCTAAGCAGACTCTCTCCCTCTCTGTGACCTTCATCACCTGATCCAACAATTTAATACCCCTGTGGTTATTTCTATCTAGAGCATCACCATTGTAGCTGTTGACTATGGTGCTGCTACACCAGTCATTGGGTATGACTCCATTATGAACTACCTGGTTTACAATGCGGGTGACTAGGCCATAACCCACACCACCAGATGTTTTAAGCCTCTCAGCAGTGATTCCTGATGGGCCAGGGGCTTTTCCTGGCTTCATACCTTTAATTGCTTTATCTACTAGGGAGCTGTCTATTCGGATAGCTGGTCCCTCAACTAGGTCAACATTTGACAGGCTCTCCTCCTCCCATTCATTCTCCGCATTCAGCAGTCTCTCATAATGGCTTCTCCAAGCCTCTTTCTTTTCAGAAACATTGAAAGCAAGTGCACCATCATCTATGCTGACACATTTCTCTCCTGTGACATCACAATTTTCTCTCATGCACTGTCTAGCAATCCGAAATACCTCAGTTCTTTGGTCCTCACATTGCTGGACATTGGCAAACTTCTTCTTTTCTGCTTCACCCTTGGCTATGTACACCTGTCGCCCAGCCTCCCTTTTGGCTACCTGGTACAGTTTCCTGCTACACCCATCCCTCCAAGCTTTCCAGGCCTGTTTCTTTGCTCTAATGGCTTTGTCTACCATACTATTCTACCACCACGTAAGTCTAGGTCTGGAAGGAACTTTGCACCATCCGCAGACTTGGTCTGTGGCACTCAGCAAGCTGTCCCCTAGAAATTTCCAGCTACCTTCTATGTCCGACGTCTGTAGTTCCTCCTCCTTCTCATCAAATTTCTTGATGAGGATGTCCCTAAATCTCTGACCATATGAAGGGTTTTTTAGCTTCCAAATCCTTCTTTTCTGGATTGGTCTGCTTCTTGTTATCCTTCTGGCCTCGCGCCTAAAGTCACTAATGACTAGCCTATGCTGGGGGCTACATTCTTCACCCGGGAGGGTCTTTGTATTTAAGAGCAACCCTGCGTCCCGCTGTCTGGTGAGGATGAAATCAATCTGGTTAGCAGAGTCCCCTGACTGATAGGTTATAAGGTAGCTGTCTGGCTTCCTGAAGTTAGTGTTGCAGATTAAAAGGTTACATGCATCACAGAACTCCAGTATCCTGGTTCCCTCATCGTTTCGATGCCAATACCATGGCCACCGTGTACCCCAGTGAAGATACCTGCTTACCGCCCAACATGCCCATTAAAGTCCCCAGCCACAAAGATGAGGCCATTGCCACTCGTCTTTGAGGTAGCCTGTAGAAGGGTGTCATAAAAGTGGTCCTTCTGATCATTTGGTAGCCCTGTATGTGGGGCGTAGGTGGAGATAATTGTAGCTCTGCTGTTCTGTTGGACTAGCCTAAGCTTAAGCACTCTGTCGCATACTCTGACAACCTCTGTGACCTTATCCACCCATTTCTCCCCTACAACATCTATGTTACCTTGCCAGAAGACTTTATACCTATGTGCCTATTTTTTTACTACCCACAAGGGGCTACACACAGAGGGGACAAACAAGGACAGACATACAGATTAAGTCGATTATATCGACCCCAGTGCGTAACTGGTACTTATTTAATCGACCCCGAAAGGATGAAAGACAAAGTTGACCTGGGCGGAATTTGAACTCAGAATGTAGCGGCAGACGAAATACAGCAAAGCATTTCGCCTGGCATGCTAACGTTTCTGCCAGCTCGCCGCCTATGAGGACCCTAGCTGAAGCACCTCTCCATCTTAACTCTTGTATGCAGCATACATCAACCTGTCTCCTTTCAAGCATCTCTACAATCTCACTAGACCTACCTTTCAGTGTACCAACATTGACAGTGCCAACTCTAAAAACTGGGAAAGTAATGTGGGGTGAGGTTTGGGGATGAAGGATGTGATTCAGCGCCTGAAAAGAAGAGGGTTGTTGTGGTGGTCGTTTTTTAGGCATGCTTCATCTGATCTCTCTTCCGACCCGACAACATTCAAGCATTTAAGCATGTTAAGATTTTTGCCCCAGCTGGAGGTAGGTGTTAGCAGCATTAAGGTAATCGGTGATGTAGATTTAAGTGGAAATATGGATATTCCAGGTGTTAGTAGCTATGTAAGTAAAAGCATTATGGTCATTGAATGATGTAGATTTAAGCGGTGTAGCAGAAATATGGATATTCCAATGTTAGGTTAGGAGGGGGTCAGCTGAAAACTGGTTGCATTTGCGGTGGGGAAGGGTTCAGGCAGAGAGAGAGGAGAGAGATAGAGAGAGGGAGAGAAAGAGAAGGAGAGAGGGAGAGAAAGAGAGAGAGGGATAGAAAAGAGAGAGTGCAGGTAATGTAGGGAACAGCACCAGTGAGAAGGGGGAGTTGGGAGAAGCGATAACTGGTAGGGGCGGTGACAAGTTCTAGACAGAACGAAACGTAAGATAGCACCAGTGAGGAGGAGGAATTGGAAGAGGAGATAACTGGTTGAGGTGGTGACAGATTTCTAAACAGAACGAAGTGTAAGATAACTGGTTAAGTGGGTGGGTTGATGAGCAGCTGCACTGGCTGCATCTGTCCTAGAAGTGAGAAGTGCAGGTAATACATGGTGAAATAGCCCATTGAGGAGGAGGGGTTGGAAGAATAGACACACGTAATGGTGGTGGGAGAAGGGATATCCGATGTAGATGGTGCGAATATAGAGGTATCCGGTATTGAGGGGGGTGTGCACCGCAAAAGGCGAAGTTTTGATTGGGGACAGAACGGCAAGAAATATGGAACTAGGAATGAGGAGAATTAAGCAATCGAAGTTTTGATAGGGGACAGGAAAAAGTATGGGAATAAGAATGTGAATTGAACGAGGAGAGACGAATAATTATCAGAGAGAAACAAATAATTATCATAGAGAAACGAACAATTATAGAAAAATTAATAATTATTAGTGGCGAATGTAGTACGAGGGATCGAAAGAAATGAGAAAGATCTTAGCTTCTTCTGGACATCGTTTGGCTGAGAAATGAATGGAAGGAATCACATGGGACGATTTCTTTTTAAATATAGACCGACCGGAAGCGAGTTTAGGTTGGGGACAGACGAAAATGGTAAAGAGGTTAAACAGGCTGCGGAAAGCGAAGTTTTGATTGGGGGACAGAACGGCAAGAAATATGGAACTGGGAATTAGGAGAATGTGCGTGCGTACACATATATATGGTATTCATATAAGCTTAAAGCGGATGCGAAAGCCTACTATTTTCCTGAGTCATTACATGGTGATGGCTATAAGCTTTAAACTTATATAAATACCATTATTATTATTTACAGGATTGTAAAACTCAGCACCATATAACAAAACTATTCTCACCAAAAGCACATAGAAGTTTGTTTACAAAAACCAACTACTAACTAATATAGTTCATAAAGTTGATAGAAACAGGGAGACTAGTTCACTTGTGTAATGGTAACGCACTTAGTTGCATTAACAAAGGGATGTTTGTTCGAGTCCCATGTGGATGGGAAAGCCTACTTTTATATATATATATATATATATATATATATATATATATATTATATATATATATATTATATATATATATATATATATATCTGTGTGTGTGTGTGTATATGTGTATATGTTTGTGGGTATATATTTTCTCTCTCTCGTTGCTCACATATGACCATCGTCCATCTTTCTTTTCCTCACATGACCACCTTTCTTTTCCTGCATAGATGTTCAAAATAACGGCAGTGTTTTTCTCTCTAGCTTTTCTCTTTTCAAAAAAAATATTTCTCCCAGTGTTCACTATTTTCCTCTTGTTCTGGACTAACAACCTTGCATGTTTGTTTTCGTTCAGTTTCCTTGTATGTCTCTACTTTCATGATTTTGTTCCCAAATTTGACCCTCCATAAATCACAAATTTCAATTTAGAATTTATGGGAGAAACTGTCTTTGAAGACTCATACTGTCATTGAAACGAGGAGTAGATAGACCACCAACAATTGATGAAGGGTCCTTTACTTGTCCTGTTTTTCATTTTTCTTATTCATGTATTTTACACATTTTCCCTAGTTTGTTTACGTATTTTATGTTATTTGTCCTCTTGGTGGCGTCCTGTACACATATCTGCATATATGTATATATATATATATATATATATATATTATATATATATATATATATATATATATATATATATATATATATAATATCTAAGGAATACGCACAGATCATGAATGGCTAAAAGTTAAGTGAATCGTCCAACCTCGCTACGACTACCTTCTTTCTTGCACTTATCCTTATTCTTTCTCTATTCTTCATTTTCCATCTCATTGTATTGTCACTCATTCTTTCAGTATTCCCTCATTACCCTGTCTAGCTCAAACATTTTTTTTTTTTTTTTTTTTTTTTTTCGTTTAGACTTGTCTCCAGGTTCATAGCCACTCTGATTTTTCAATTTTTCAATTTTTCGTTTAGTATTGTCTCCCGATTCATACAAACCCATTTGCTAGCTCACGATTAACAGAACCTCTTTACTCAGCTACGGTGTTATATTAGCTATCAATAATGATATTCCCTCTGATTTTTCTGATTTTCAAACCTATTTATCTAATGTTTATTTATCGACAATGCCGTCCCCAGTCAAATTCACTCACACCGCTTATTGTCACGTGTCCCTTGACCTCTCTCTCTAACTAACCGTATCTCTCTCTCGCTATGTCCCCCCTTCCCATAACCATCATCGCCATGGTCCTCTATGCCCCCCCTCCCCAAGACCATCATCGCCATACATAAAAGAGCCAACGCATTTATCGTTAACCCCACGCGCTTCAAAACTTCTCGATTCTAGTCTCGAGTTACTGTTCATTTGCGTTGTGAGAAATTGCTGCCTTCATTTAAGAGAGTTCGGATTTGTGCTACTATTGTTTGTGCTAACTGTTTTGAACAGTGCCCGTTGTAAAACGGTAATTTTCGCCCTACGGGGCAGAAAATTTTGTATTACCTGCATTTTTTATTACCTTCGAGGTGATGGATTTCGACTTGACGTCGAAGAAGGATTTTCCCGTGATGGGAAAAAGTGAAAATATGGAAAAGGAAGTACCCAAACAGTCATTCTCGGCCGCGGTGGGCGGCGCCATGATGGATGTCGAGTTTAAAATTGAACAATTGTACGAATTCAGGAACCTGGTAAAAGTGGAAGGAGGCGAGATAAAGCTTGTACCGCCGCAGGCAAAGGTACAAGAGATTAAGGAGAGAATAGTTATTTACAAGGTATACAGCTTCAAAGAGAAGAAGATAATGGATGTAAAGAATGAAATGGTAGAAAAGTGCCTGTCCCCGTGTGGGACAAAATCCGTCATGTCGTTAGAGGTGCACGCAGTGCTACAGTCGAGGCACATTTCGACACAGCCGAGGTAGCGAGAGAGGTGTCGTCGTTGACCCTAAAAAACGACGACATCATGCTGCTACCCTCGTACATGGGGAAGCGTACAGCGAAGTTACTGGTAGAAGACATACCCAGAGGGTACGACATCATGTGGGTAGCAGCGGCGGTCCTGCACAACATTGAACGAGAGATATCGATACTGCAGATGAGAAGGAAAGAGGTGGTGCGGTGGAAGGGTCAGACCCTGGAGCTCCTCGTGCAGGCGGAGAACAAAATCCTGGAAAACCTGCCCGATAAAATCTTCAATGAGGACGGTACGTCCATGAGAGTTTCGGTAGAGGGACGTAGACCCAGATGCTTCAAGTGTGGAGAGAAGGGTCACGTCCGATCAAATTGTATAAAAAAGAAGAGAACAGAAGAAGCGCCTCCTCAAAGTGTCCCTAACACTGAAGGGGAGGAAACAGGAAAAGACAACAAAAAGACGAAGACAAGTACGGAAACAAAAACGGACCATACAGAACCAATGGACTACACACAAGTCACTCATAAAAGAAAAAAGGATAATACCCAGGACTCCCCTCCCCAAACAAAGAAAAAAACAGCAAACACAGCAGACACACACACCAAGCAAATCCCCCAACCCTACCCCCATGGCACTGTTTTCATTGGAAAACAGTTTGCCAAGTCCCTCCCCATAAAACAAGACTTAAAAAAGTGTTTACAGAAGAACGAGAGGATCATAGCTTTCGACGAGAAAAACGAAAGAGTGTATAAGTGTTGTAAATTTTCAAGATTTGTATTGTATAGTAGAGCCACAGATGTGAAAGCAACCGCTCGCTTCGCGAAGGTAGGGGAGGACGAGTGGAAGGAGGAGGTTCTTCAGGAACATCTGAGGAACCGTCTAATAAGAGACGTGACCAAAGAGGTAATGGAGGGCAAACTGATAATAACCCCGGCAACCACACCCACCCAGAGCCCAGTGGCAACGCCGGTCAAGAGCCCTGCAGCAGCGGAAGAAGGGGAAGCAGGCAGATTTAAACTGTCATGCTCCCTTTCCCAACCGTGAGTACATTCATTTTTCTCTCTAACCTACAATGGCTAAGCTGGGTTGTATAAATGTACGTGGAATGGGGTCGAAACGGAAACAAATTTGTTTCCTGAACGACCTCACGACACATGGTGTAGATATTGCTATTGCAACCGAGTCCAAGATGAGCGAGACCCAAGCGTTCTCGCCTCTTCTAAATGGTTTCGAGAAATTTATTTCTCCTAGCCGAGGAAGAGGCAGAGGCGTGGCAGTCTTCATCAGGAAGAGCTTGGACTTGCAGGTAAGTACTGTCTTTCTGGATCCAGAAGGCAGGCTGGTTGTCCTGGATGTGACTCACGTAAGTAAACAGTCCTTCAGGTTGGTAGCTGTCTACGCCCCGAACGAGGGTAGACAGACGGGTTTTTTTCGGAACCTGGAGCCCTTTTTAGCGACGTCGAAAACAGTAATCCTAGTAGGGGACTTTAACACTGTCCTTGAAGCGCACATCGACAATGTTGGCTCAACCAATAGGAACGGGAACCCTAGCCTCAAGGGTCTACTAGAGAGCTTTGATCTAGTGGACCGTTACCGACTGGATGAGCCGAGCGTTCCACAGTGGACGTGGAGTAACAACGACGGCTCACACAGATCGTATCTAGATAGGATATTTATTAAGAAAAGAGATAAGGATACGTTTAGTTGTCCACAATTTCATATTGTACCTTACTCGGATCACAAATTTGTGACGTGTGAGATGCAATTAGACAAGTGTCATAGACAGGGACCCGGGTACTGGAAGCTGAACAAGGCTATTTTGAATTGTGAAGACTTCCGTACCCGGATTAAGGTGTTAGTTCAGAGGGCATTGTGTGGCACCATCATTAACAATAGATGGTGGCACGCCCTCAAAAGAGCCATTCGTTTAGAGTCCGTTAGATTTAGCAATCAGCTAAGGATAGATAGGGCTAGTCTAGAGGGCGATTTAGTTAAGAATCTAGACGAGGCAATGGAAGCTGGCTCTGCATCCGGAGTGTTGGCGGCAAGGACGGTATTGTACCGTCACCTTAACTCCAAACACGAAGGTTGCAGAGTCAGAGCTAAGCTGCGCGCTGGGAAACGAGAAGGTATTAACGTGGCCGGATGGGCCCGTCGTGTGGAGAGTCAGAGAGGCAACAGAGCCTCAATCAAATCTTTGACTGACGAACAGGGACAAAAGATCTATGGACAGGAGGAGATGCAAAAGTTTCTTCACCAGCATTTCGCCCGCGTGTTCGGGGGTGGTGGTTCGCTGGATCGGGGGAGAGCCTTAAAGGACTTCCTAGCCGGCGGACCGCGGCTCGCGGGGCGTGAGGTGGAGTGCTGTGAAGGAGCGATCACTCCCGCGGAGATAAAGGAGATACTGGCCGGATGCGCCGGGGATAAGTCGCCGGGGTTGGATGGTCTGCCCTACGAGTTTTACCAAAGTATGCCGGACTTGTTCGGGGGAATACTGGCGGGCGTCTACACGAACTGGCAGCAGAATGGGAGAATTCCCAGTTCTGTAAGCCGGGGAGTGGTGACGCTAATCCAGAAAGACCCGAGCAAGGGGGATAACATCAGTAACTACAGGCCCATAACTCTACTTAATGTAGAGTTAAAGATTTTGGCCAAGGTGTTGGCAAAAAGGTTGACGGTTGTCGTGGAGAAACTTGTAGGGAGAGCACAGACATGTGCAATTCCAGGCAGGTCGATCCAGGACAACCTTCACCTTATACGCTACACCTTAGATAGGGTGGGTAAATTAGCCGGCAAAGGCGGGGTAATGGTCCATTTAGACCAAAGTAAAGCCTTCGATAGGGTAGACCATGGGTACCTGGCGACGGTCCTCGAAGCGGCTGGGCTGGGCCCTGAATTTCGCGGGTGGATCTCCGCTATGTATAGCGGCATCAAGTCCACCGTCCAGATAAACGGTTACCTAACGGAACCGTTTTCGATCGAGTGTTCAGTGCGTCAGGGGTGCCCCTTGTCACCACTTTTGTACGTATTGGCTCTTGAGCCATTGCTGCGAAAGTTGGAGAGGCTGGGGAGTAACTCGGATGAAATCGGAGGTGGGAGGACGGTTACTGCTTATGCGGATGACGTCACCCTCATCGTGTCCAAAGAGGCCCAACTACCTTGTGTAGAGGAGGCTATCAGAGGATACGAGGCGGTGGCAGGAGCAAAGGTTAACAAGGACAAATCGGTTGGCTTGCGCCTCGGCACCTGGAGGAGCAAGTCGATATCGTCCAGTGTCGTGGGACACTGGACGGATGGCCCTGTTAAGTTGCTGGGAGTTTGGTTTGGGCCAGACTCCCAAACGGAGAAGAACTGGAGTGAGGTGACAAGCAAGGTGGAAGCCATAGTACGGACCTGGTCCGGAAGGTTTCTGTCCTTGAAAGGAAAGGCGGAGGTGGTGCAGATGTTCATTGCATCTGTAATCACCTACCGCCTGACCGTTGTCCCTTGCCCCGATTCATGGCTTAACAAGTTGGAGCGAATCCTTTTCCGCTTTTTGTGGAAAGGAGGAAGGCCACTTGTGAGGCGCTCCGTTTGCTGCCAGGAACCGTTAAAGGTGGGCTAGGAATGCCTTGGTTGATGATGCGCAGACATGCGTTGAGGCTAAGGCATCTCTGGCACCACCTGGAAGGTGATAAGGTGTGGAGTCCGCTGGCAGGGGGATTTTTCCCGAGACCGGCCTCCTTAGTGAATTTTAAACCCGGTTACATCAAAAGATGGAAACTGACTCCATGGCAAAAGGAGTGCCGACAGGCACTCACGCTGATCCACAAGGTGGGCAAGGCCGGCTGCGGAAATACCACCTCGGTATTTTATAGAGGGCTGGTAGAGGCAAAAAACGACGACGTCCTAGGAGGGGCTCTGGGGTTTGATGAAGACCAGCTTGCCAACCTGTTAAAAAAACGTTCCAGGTCGGGGTATTTGGATAATTTCCAAAGATCCCTGGCCTGGCAGTGTTATAGGAATGCTTTACCTGTTCGCGAGAAGTTATCACGGCACGGAGTTTCAGTGCCACCGACGTGTCCAAGGTGCGAGTTGGACGATGAAACCGTCCAGCACGCTTTTGTTCACTGTCGGAAGTTGTCCGACTTGATAAGTTACGCAGAACACGTGTTATCGCATCTGGGACGAGTACAGCTGTCGGCTGAGTCTATGATTAAGATGATACCGCCAACTGGACTCTCGAAGGAAGGTGAGGCATGTTTTCACTGCACGGTTGCAGTAGTAAAGGAATGCATGTGGAGAACGAGAATGGAAGGAGCCGCGATAGGATCCTTTGTCTCCGGCCCCAGCTTGCTCACTTACTTCAGATATCATCTGAAGAGCAAAATGGGGCTGGAAAAGAGGATCTTACCGCGGCGTGTGTATGAGAAAAGATGGAAGGAAGTGGAAAAAAAGGTGGGTGTCAGAAACCCAGCTTGACCATGGAGGAGAGAGAGGAAGTGGAAGCTGCAGGGCCTCATAAGTTGCCGGGGTGCAGAAGCTCCAGTTATGTACTGTGGTTTGTTCTACTAGGTCATGTAAAGGACATTTATTTTTATTTTTATAATCCAAATGTAAATGAAAATTTTTAAAACGAATCTCTTAACTGTTTTTTGCATGTATGTCCTGTATTTGTCCTTCTATGTGTGATTATATAATCATAATAAAGAAATACCCACTCGCTTCAAAATATCTAAAGAATACGCACAGATCATGAATGGCTAAAAGTTAAGTGAATCGTCCAACCTCGCTACGACTACCTTCTTTCTTGCACTTATCCTTATTCTTTCTCTATTCTTCAATTTCCATCTCATTGTATTGTCACTCATTCTTTCAGTATTCCCTCATTACCCTGTCTAGCTCAAACATTTTTTTTTTTTTTTTTTTTTTTCGTTTAGACTTGTCTCCAGGTTCATAGCCACTCTGATTTTTCAATTTTTCAATTTTTCAATTTTTCGTTTAGTATTGTCTCCCGATTCATACAAACCCATTTGCTAGCTCACGATTAACAGAACCTCTTTACTCAGCTACGGTGTTATATTAGCTATCAATAATGATATTCCCTCTGATTTTTCTGATTTTCAAACCTATTTATCTAATGTTTATTTATCGACAATGCCGTCCCCAGTCAAATTCCCTCACACCGCTTATTGTCACGTGTCCCTTGACCTCTCTCTCTAATTAACCGTATCTCTCTCTCGCTATGTCCCCCCTTCCCATAACCATCATCGCCATGGTCCTCTATGCCCCCCCTCCCCAAAACCATCATCGCCATACATAAAAGAGCCAACGCATTTATCGTTAACCCCACTCGCTTCAAAATATCTAAAGAATACGCACAGATCATGAATGGCTAAAAGTTAAGTGAATCGTCCAACCTCGCTACGACTACCTTCTTTCTTGCACCTATCCTTATTCTTTCTCTATTCTTCAATTTCCATCTCATTGTATTGTCACTCATTCTTTCAGTATTCCCTCCTTACCCTGTCTAGCTCAAACATTTTTTTTTTTCGTTTAGACTTGTCTCCAGGTTCATAGCCACTCTGATTTTTCAATTTTTCAATTTTTCAATTTTTCAATTTTTCGTTTAGTATTGTCTCCCGATTCATACAAACCCATTTGCTAGCTCACGATTAACAGAACCTCTTTACTCAGCTACGGTGCACCCGCCCTCCCACCCCCACCACGCATGCCGGAAGTTCCTATTCTCTTCCATTCCGGGGTTGCTTCCCATGAAGACTGCAAATGCTCTCACCATCCATACCCCTCCCTACCCCTAGTCTCGACCTATGTAAGGTAATGTTCATACAGTGCAAAATATGAAAGGCTAGCGTTATGCAGGTTGTACTGAAGGCTACTTTACTACTTCATTTCTTGCACATGAATTCTGCCAAATGCGAGCTTTCTTTTCAGGTACACGAAGCTACTGTCCACCGTCCCAGGGTCTCTAGAGCCCATGCCTTCCACACCCTCAGGGTTGGCACCCTCAACGTTGGCACTCTGAAAGGTAGGTCTGGTGAGATAGTCGAGATGCTTGAACGGAGATGTGTGATATATGTTGCATGCAAGAAATAAGGTGGAGAGGAGGATCAGCTAGGTTCCTCACAGGCAAGGAACGCAGGTACAAGATTTTCTGGGCAGGGAACACTGACGGGGTTGTGGTGGCGTGGGTATACTTATCGCTGAGAAATGGGTAGATAAAGTAATTGAGGTAATCAGAGTAAGTGACAGAATACTTAAGATTAGATTAGTGCTTCATCATATGTTTAGCAACCATTATATCAGCCTATGCTCCTCAGTCGGGGCTACCCGATGGACAGAAAGACCGATTCTATGACACTCTACTGCAGACTACCTCATTGACGAACGACAGAGACCTTATCTTTGTGGCTGGTGACTTCAATGGTCACGTTGGACGACATGCTGGGGGCTTCCATGGCGTACATGGAGGCTATGGCTATGGCTCCCGCAACGAGGAGGGAACCAGGCTGCTGGAGTTCTGCGATGCAAATAATCTTATGATTTGCAACACTAACTTCAGGAAACCTACCAGCCACCTAGTCACTTACCAATCGGGCCAACATACCAGCCAAATTGACTACATCCTTACAAGGCAAAGGGAGAGATGGCTGCTTATAAATGCCAAAACCTTCCCAGGTGAAGAATGTACCCCACAACATAGACTGGTAGTTAGTGACTTTAGGATCAGGACTAGGAGGACAACCAGAAGACGACAAATATGGAGAAGAAGGATCTGGAAGCTTAAAGATCCTGCAAATGGACAGAGATTTAGGGACATATTACTTGAAGCCTCTGACGAAGTAGAAGGGGATAGAGCATCACAGGGGGTAGAAGACAGCTGGACGTTTCTAAGGGACAACCTGCTGAGAGCCACTGACCAGATCTGTGGCTGGTGCAAAGTCCCCTCTCGACCTAGAATAACGTGGTGGTGGAACAATATTGTAGACAGGGCTATTAGAGAAAAGAGACAGGCTTGGAAGGTCTGGAAAAATGGGGGTAGCAGGGAATTGTATCAGACTGCCAAAAGAGAAGCTAGGAGACAGGTTTATTTAGCCAGAGGGGAAGCAGATAAGAAAAAATTTGCCAATGTTCTGCGCCGTGAGGACCAAAGACTGGAGGTGTTTCGTGTTGCAAGACAGTGTTTGAGAGAGAATCGTGATGTGGTAGGAGAGAAGTGTGTTCGCATGGAAGATGGTTCACTTGCGCTAAATGAGGATGCGAAGAGAGAGGTTTGGAGATGCCACTATGAAAGGTTGCTGAATGAAGAAAATGAATGGGATAAAGAGAGTCTGCCGAATGTTGACCCAACAGAGGGACCAGCTATCCGAGTTGATAGTTCTGTGGTAGCTAAGGCAATTAGAAGCATGAAGACAGGGAAAGCCCCAGGCCCATCAGGATCACTGCAGAGATGCTCAAAATGTCTGGTAGTGTCGGCTATAGCCTAGTCACCCATATAGTTAATCAGGTGATACACAAAGGGGTCATACCCAATGACTGGTGTAGCAGTATAATAGTCAACTGCTACAAAGGCAAAGGTGATGCCCTAGATACAAATAACTACAGAGGTATCAAGCTGTTGGACCAGGTGATGAAGGTTACGGAGAGGGTCATAGCCCAACTAATTAGAGAGAGAGTTAGTTTAGATAAGATGCAGTTTGGGTTTGTGCCAGGGAAAAGTACTACTGATGCTATATTCCTGGTAAGGCAGCTGCAGGAGAAATACCTAGCCAAAGATAAGCCCCTGTACCTGGCTTTTGTTGACATGGAGAAAGCCTTCGACAGGGTCCCCCGATCCCTTATCTGGTGGGCAATGAGAAAACTAGGGATAGATGAATGGTTAGTGAGAGCTGTGCGGGCCATGTATAGGGACGCCGCTAGTAGGGTGAGGGTTGGAAATGAGTACAGTGAAGAATTCCGGGTAGAGGTAGGGGTCCACCAAGGCTCAGTACTCAGCCCCCTCCTATTTATCATAGTCCTCCAGGCAATAACGGAGGAATTCAAGACAGGATGCCCTTGGGAGCTCCTCTATGCTGATGACCTTGCTCTTTGCTGAGTCGCTATCAGAACTGGAGGAGAAGTTTCAGGTGTGGAAACAAGGATTAGAATCGAAGGGCCTCAGAGTCAATCTAGCTAAAACCAAAGTCGTAATCAGTAGGAAGGTAGACAAATCACAAACACCTTCAGGTAGATGGCCCTGCTCGATCTGTAGAAAAGGTGTAGGTAGAAACTCTATAAGATGCACCAAGTGTAAGCTATGGACACATAAGAGATGCAGCAATGTCAAAGGAAGGCTAACTAGGAAGATGGTTTTTGTATGTGGCAGATGCTCAGGAACAATAAACACTGAAAATGCTCTGAGACCAACTTCCGTCACTTTCCAGGGAGAAAAACTAGAAATAGTTGATAGTTTCCGTTACCTAGGTGACCAAGTCAGCAGCGGGGGTGGGTGTGCTGAAAGTGTAACTGCTAGAGTAAGAATAGCTTGGGCAAAGTTCAGAGAGCTCTTACCTCTGCTGGTGACAAAAGGCCTCTCGCACAGAGTGAAAGGCAGACTGTATGATGCGTGTGTACGAACAGCCATGCTACATGGCAGTGAAACATGGGCCGTGACTGCTGAGGATATGCGTAAGCTCGCTAGAAATGAAGCCAGTATGCTCCGATGGATGTGTAATGCCGGTACTCACACTCGGCAGAGTGTAAGTACCTTGAGAGAAAAGCTGGACCTAAGAAGCATCAGTTGTGGTGTGCAAGAGAGACGTTTGCGCTGGTATGGTCATGTGGCGAGAATGGATGAAGATAGTTGTGTGAAAAAGTGCCACACCCTAGCGGTTGAGGGAACCTATGGAAGAGGCAGACCCAGGAAAACCTGGGACGAGGTGGTGAAGCACGACCTTCGAACTTTAGGTCTCACTGAGGAAATGACTAGAGACCGAGACCTCTGGAAGTGTGCTGTGCGCGAGAAGACCCGGCAGGACAAGTGAGTCCACAACCCGTGGCCTTCTACATGGGATGGAGCCAGCCTACGTATGCATACCTTCCCTTCTTGGGACACAAAACTCTACTTGTGAAGACGTGTTGAGGCAAGTGAGGATCAGAATCGAAATCGATCAATGGAAATTGCGGATGTGCTACCAGTGCCGGTGGCATGTCGAAACTCTGCTTGTGAAGACCATTGAGGCAAGTGAGGATCAGAATCGAAATCGATCAATGGAAATTGCAGATGTGTTACCAGTGCCGGTGGCATGTAAGAGAACTTTCCGTTTCGCGACCGTTGCCAGCACCGCCCCGTTTCGTGTCCGTTGCCAGCCTCGCCTGGCCCTCGTGCCGGTGGTACATAAAAAGCACCATCCGTTCGTGGCCGTTTGCCAGCTCTGTCTGGCACCAGTGCGGGTGGCACGTAAAAAGCACCCACTACACTCACGGAGTGGTTGGCGTTAGGAAGGGCATCCAGCCGTAGAAACACTGCCAGATTTGACTGGGCCTGATGAAGCCTTCTGGCTTCACAGACCCCAATAGAACCGTCCAACCCATGCTAGCATGGAAAACGGACGCTAAATGATGATGATGATGATGATGATATATATATGTATATATATATATATAACAGGAAGGTTTACAAAAATAAACAAAAGACGAAGGCAGGTGGAGTACAAACAAACAAATGTACTAGTATGGCGCTCAGGAATACAAATAGAACAAGTCTTTTACGTTTCGAGCCTATGTTCTTCGACAGAAAGATACAGAGAAAAGAAACAAGGAGAGAAAAAATGCGTGTAAGAGCTAATGGTCTATCATGGCGTTCTGACTTCAGGCAGAGGTCAGAGGTCAGACGTTAGACGCTAGAGGGATAGTAGGGGAGATAACAGGGTCAAGTGACTTCCAAAACGAAGGTGGCCCCAACACGAAGGTGCGTGTGTGTATAAGAGAGAATGTATGTGCGTTTGAAAGAGGGCTGGTGGTCTAGACGTGTGTATGTATGTATGTGTGGGTGTGGAGATATGGGGATGGGTGTGTGGGTAGTGTGTTGTGATATATGTGTATGTATGTGTAGGTGTAAAGATGTGGGGATGGGTGTGTGGGCGGTATGCTGTGGGTGGTGTGTTGTGATGTGATGTGTAATGTGGGCGGTGTGCTGTGGGTGATGTGTTGTGATGTGATGTGTAATGTCGTATGGTGTAGTGTAGTGTGGTGTGATATATATATGTATCCTATAGCTTTGGGCCAGCCAAAGGCTTGTGAGTGGATTTGGTAGACAGAAACTGAAAAAAGCCTGTCATATATATGTGTATTTTTATGTGTCTGTGTTTGTCTAACTCCCAACCCCACATCGTTTGACAACAGATGTTGGTGTGTTTACATCCCCATAACTCAGAGGTTCAGCAAAAGAGACTGATAGAATAAGGCTTATAAAGAATAAGTCCTGGGGCCGATTTGTTCGACTAAAGGTAGTGCTCCAGTATGGCCACAGTCAAATGACTGAAACAAGTAAAAGAATAAAAACAACTATGCGATTTTAAACCCAAGCAATGCCGGGTATCTCTACTAGTAGTATGATGAAATTTAACTATTGAAAATGCTTATATCACAACAATTGTTTCGTAACATAAAACATACATTTATAACTCTTTACACTCCTTATTAGTTAAATCCATATATTGTGACTTAAATGTGTATATATATATATATATATATATATATATATATATAGAGAGAGAGAGAGAGAGAGAGAGAGAGAGAGAGAAGAGAGTGAGAGAGAGAGAGCATATCTACACATGTGTGCTCATCAACCAAATTCGTTTTCTTGTAACTTTCAGAAAGCGAATATTTTTTAATAAAAATTTCCTACAAGTACACTTCAGGTAGTGTAGATTTTGATTATTCCAGAATTTGTTGTGAAAAATTGTTCCGGGTGCTGGGAGAGGAGTTTCAGAAAATTCATGCAAGTCAGACTTGTTTTTTCATAATTTTCAGAAAAATGGGTATTTTTCAATGAAATTTCCTACAAATATCTTTCAGAGTGTGTAGATAATGATTATATTGGAATTTTATGTAAAAAAGAAAAAAATTGGTGAGTACTGTGACATACATGCTGGCACACATCACATTTTTTTCAATATTTATATAGACGAGGTGGTACCAAAAGTTATGTTTAATAAAAAATAATTTATTTACACAAGTTTTAACATCATCTTCTTCAAAATAGTCACCTTGCACCACTGAATGTCCTCCCTTGAATGCTTCAAAACGTTGCAGTAGAACTCTTGATTGATGGTCTGGCCCTGGGGGAGGAATTCTCAATGCACAATACCACATTTCTGGGGGTGATGCTCATAGCAGGTCTTCTAGATCACTCATCATCTTCCAGGGACGTTCTTCCATATTTGAATCACCAGTGCCACTCAAAACATTGCATACAATCCATTGCCTCGTTGCCATAAGCTTGCTGAATCATGCTCAATGTCTCTGTAGCAGACTTCCCAAGTTCAATGCAAAATTTCACATTAACACTTTGTTCCTGTCTCTGAAAAAATTGCAGACTGCAGCATACATGTGATTACAAAAACACAAATTTCACAACTTGTGAATTAAACACAGTGATGTCACTCAGCACAATACCTCATGAAGGTCACTGTTAGCTCTCACTGTGCACATAACTGTGTGCTGCCATCTGTTGGTACGCTACAGAACTAGTCCAGGAAATTTTTGATACCACCTCACCCATGTACAAATGTTTTTTAAATGAACAAATTGAATAATGAATATATTTCCTGAAGAAAATTAAACATGCATAATGAGCTGAAATTTGATCAATGAACCACAAGCAGACTATGCATGCACATAAGTGACTGGCACCCATTTGCTCATTCAATTGAAAGTTGAACAGCAAACTCTTAGGTATGTATAAGTACTGGAAGAACATATACAAACAATGCTTAATGAACAAATTTTTAGAATATATAGGGTGTTCTATAAAGTGTGCCAAATTTGAATTGGGCAACACTTTTGTGTTTTGAAGTTTGAAGGCATGCTTTTATCATGTTTGCTATCTCTCTTCACTTTGATTAATAGTTTTTTGTTTGTCTTTCAGAATAGTGTGCAGTGTGTCATGAAACAGCTTACACCTGAGCAACGCCTTCTCATTGTGAAGCCATTTTACCAAAACGGAGAAAGTACGATGCAAACAGCTCAAACACTTTGTACCATTTTGGGGAGAAATGAAGCACCCAACAAGTCTATGGTTCACAGACTAATGATGAAGTTTAAAACAACTGATTCAGTTGCAACAGCCAAATTGCCTGGGTGGAATTGTTTTCATCGGACATAGTAACAAATTGCTGTTGTGCAAGACAGTGTTACTCTGAGTCCAGGAAAATCAATTTACTGACGTTCGCAGCAGTTGGGCATCCCAATCACTTCATTGCATTGAATTTTGCATAAAGATCTCCATATATATACATACAAAATTCAACTTATGCAGCATCTTCAGCTACCTAACCACAGGAGGTGATGGAAATTTGCTGACTGGGTTGTGGAGAGACTTGCAGCTGATGAAGATTTTGCAAAGAAAATCATCTTCGGTGACGAGGCTCACTTCCACTTGAGTAGATTTGTCAACAAACAGAACTGCCAGATTTGGGGAAAGGAAAATCTTCAAATAATGCTAGAGCATGAAATTCCTCCACTGAAAGCAACTGTGTGGTGTGGTTTTGGGGTGGGTGGAGTGTTTGAACCATTCTTCTTTGAAAATGATAAGGGGAATGCAGTTATCATTAATGGAGAACATTATTAAGACATGATATCCACTCAGTTATGGCTGACCTTGGAAGATATGGAGACTGACAACCTCTGGTTTCAGCAGGATGGAGTGACCTGCCACACTTCATGCCAAACACTTGCATTACTCCACAAAAAATTTCTGTAACAAGTGATATCCTTGCATGGTGACCAGAAATGGCCACCAAGGTCATGCAGTATTACCCCTTGTAATTTCTTCTTATGGGGGTATGTGAAATCACAGTTATACATCAAGAAATCACACAAATTCCTGAACTGAAATCAGGTGTGTGATTGGTGGCATTAGGCCACACATCTGTGAGAGAGTTATTGGAATTTCAAGGAGCACATTATTGTATGCAGACTGAGTGCAGGTGGATATATGACCAACATTGCATTGCACACCTAAACAGGAGACATAACTCATTAGAAATATGCAGAATATAACCATGTTTATAAGAATTCATTTTAATTAATCACCTTTCAAATTCAGCACCCTTTATGGAACACCTTGTATAATAATTTATTAAGAAATTGTGTAGCAAGCAGTTTTACTTTTTGTGGGTTTTTTATCTGAAGAAAACTATATTCAGCCAACAAGGTGAAAATTTTAATAACAAACTGCAAGTAGGCTAAGTATGCATATAGGTGCTGGGAGAGCATTTACAAATAGTATGCTAAATGATCAAATTGTACAGCAAGCAATTTTTATGAAAACAGTTATATTCACCCAATGAATTGAAGTTTGAACAACAAACTACAAGTAGACTACACACATATGTAAGTGGCTAGGAGATTATGTACAAACAGTTTATCAGTGAATTGCATATTTTACATAGAAAATACTATTTCTCAAATCTTTTGCTAAAATTATAAGATTCACACACACTCACACACACACACTCACACACACACACACACACAACAACACACAAAACTCTTAGACTTTGAGTCACTCTGTTACTTCTGCTTAGTATTAATAAAATATACATATATATCTATGAGCTGTATTTGCTGGCATATAAGACTCACAGTTCATAAGATGTACTCTTATTTTACAACTATATTTTGTGGAGAAAAAATAAATTTATGTTTCATCATACATTTATTGACAGTTATTTAGGGAAAATTCATGATTCTGTGTTTGTAAATACAATACTGTGACAGTATACTGGAATAAAGTATGAAACTATAAATTTTTTATAAATAAACTATTATATGAGTACTGCATTTTATTTTTGTCTTCTTTCAAATTAACTGTGTAGCTGTTTATATTTTGGTTGAGAGAATTGCTATACAGGAGTTTACTGCTATGGTTTTGTTGTCGTCCATTTGTTGCAAATAGCTGATAGGTGGATGAAAATTTAACATTCCTTTCAGTTTTTTTGGAGAGTTTCCATTTAGATAACTAAAACAATGTTCAAACACAGTCATTAAATAATTTAAGACACATTTGAGGTGTGTCTTATGTATGCTGGGAAAGGAGGTATGATAAGGTGATGTGACTACTCCACAAAACTGCTGGCATACCATAAGCAATAAGTTCATATTAATAGGCTATGACAGTTTATCTTGTTTATAATATTTTATAGTTAGTGACAATTGTTGTGACTTCAATTAGGGTACATACCAGCTTCCTCTTACTGGGTCTTCTGCTCTTACCCTCTCTAGGATCTCCTGCATCATTGCCACCATTCTCTCCCCCACTTTGTCTCCACAGCTTGCCCCATCTGTTCATCTCTTAACATAGCTGCATGCTGCTCAAAGCCACCCCATGATTGCATAGTGACCTTCTAGTCTCTCACACATCAAGAATAATTCTCATCTGTTGATGCTGTTGCCTAGATCAGGAATCTCATTTCTTCTCTGAAATACTAACACATTCATTTTGTCTCTTTGAAGTCTGAACCCCAGTGCAGCTCCTCCAGACATTGGCTTTGGTAGTTTCACCTTTAACACAAACTTCTTCAGATGACCTATGGCCTCTGTGGCAGACACTACAGCTTAATCTTTATAGGAATTGGTGGCCTTTTTTACCTTGTCCACCTTTCCCTGGATAGATTTGAGCACTGTTGCCATGATCTTTGGTGCTGAATTCAGGCTGAAACCTAACTTCAAACAGTATGTCTGGCTCTCACATCTTACTAGCTGATACTTCCACAATTTCTCGCTCACATGGAGCTACGGATATGCTGACTTTAAGTCGACAATTGTTGCAGCCCTTGTCATCTGTCTCTAATCTTGCACCATTTCTCCACAGACATTAGAACCTTGTTGCCAGATACATAGCCATTAATCTTTCAAAAGTCCAGTACTGGCTTGACCTTACCCTTCATTGGCTGCCATTAGCAACAGCACTCCGCTCTTCACTTTCTCCTTCCACAGGATTAAGATACCTTCCTTGATCCACCTCTCCTTCAAACTCGCTCCTGGTATCTCCTTTCCTGGTATGCTGATAACAGCTTAGCCTGTAGCTCAGCATTGGGGTCTCTCCTTTCCAGTATCACTCAACTGTCCACTACTGGCTGTTGAACACTGTCAGAAAATCTATATTTTCAAAGGTGTAAACAATACAATTCTCCCCGGGATGCTACCCACTCTCTTGTGGCAGACTCATAGTGCATGATGCCCCTGTGCCACCAAATGAAACCATGTCTCTATTAACAATGACACCTCCTACGTGGTTGATCATGTTCATGCCCATTACCACATCAATTCAATCTACCACACAGTTCACCATTACTCAGAGCCTTGAATTCCTTTTGGATTTTTAGCCTTTTTGGCAGCATTGTTAAAATTTGCAGTTTTTCTGATATTTTTTCTGTTGTGAATTTTTCTTTTAACTGTTTGATTATTTCTCTTTCAGGGTGATGATCTTTTGATGATTAACTGACTTCTCTTCTAGGTGAAATGATTTGCATCTTTTGAGCAAAAGCATTTTCCATTTATTTTCTTTTTTTCTCAGCATACATGATGATTGTATCTATCTTTTATTTTTTATTGGAGATTCTCCAATTTCAGACAAAGCATTGGTGTTGATCTCTAATTCTGCATTTTCTTCTACGAAGACATCTGTTGATGATGCAGTCACTTCAGTGGTAGTTGATGTATCATCTCTTGTATCTTCTAATGCTGGTTCAATTTGAAGTTTGGGCAAAGTTTTTCTGCAAGAGTCACATATTTTTTTATCCAGGAATTAGGTTTCCTTTTGTGGCAAAATCTGCAGTTATTGTCCTTAAACCCTTTTTCACAGGTGCTTTTTGCTTTTCAAATGGCTCACAACATTTTTCTTGCTTAGCTAGAAATCTTGCTTTTACATCCATCTGTAACCAGAAATTAACCAAGATGGTCATATATATCTAATCTGAAAAAAAAAAAAGAGCTAAATAATTTAAGTAGGCTATATAACTACAGTTCTCACTGAGAAACCAGTATGAATTTCATATGTGAGTTGTGACTAAGTAGAGCAATATTTGGACAAAATTTCAAAAAAAAATCAATGCCCATGTCTTTTGACCTATGAAAAGGCAAAGGTCAATTTTTTTTTATTGTAATGAAAGAATACTCTAAACTAAAGTTGTATATCTATTTAAATGCTTTAAAATGAAAAAAACGAAACAAAAACAATTGAGCTTTCTAGCTCAAATAGCAAGTGAGATATGACGTCTCAAAATTATTGAATAACCGAAAAAAATGTCACTTTTTTTTTAAAAAAAGTACTTCATATTTAAAGGTTTCATATGAAGGCCATTTAGCATACAAAGTTTGAAAGAAATCAGTCTCGGTCACCTGCGTTGATTTCGCATGGAACAACCCATATATATATATATATACAACTTATAGTGATATATATACATACTTATAGTGATGAATTATATGGTTATGGACGATGTGTCTAGTTTCGGCATATTTGGCATTAGAAATGTTTTTCTTTTGCCCTTGTTTATAAGTTGTTTATAAATTTAACCTTTAAAGGTATTTTTTAATATGCTGGCCATTGATAAAAAATTTTTTCGAAAAAATGTTATCCTATATTAGATATATATATATATATATATATATATATATATATATATATATATATATTTAGTACACTCTGCAGGGTGGTTGGTGTTAGAAAGCTCTAAAAATCCTGCCATATCAGTCACAGAAGTCTAGTGCAGCCTTCTGCCAGGCTGGTTCCTGTCAAACCATCCCACTTATGCCAGCATGGAAGGCAGACGCTAAACGATGATGATGATGATGATGCTATATATATATATATATATATATATATATATATATATACATATATAATGTAGGTAGTCATGGTAAAATCCGAGTTGTTTGTTCTTGAAGAACATTTGCTTACTCCATTATTACAATCCAGTATGTAGTTACTGTTGTTGTATAAATGCAAAGTACATATTGAAATTGAAACTTCTGGAAATATTGTTCGCAGAATTATTGCATAGCAAAACAGGATGTAGGAAAATTTATTGGTATTATTTATTCCGCATTAAATATGTTTCATTTGCTAATAGGAATTTGTTATGATGCTATCCAAATAGACAGCACTCTGGTAGATAAAGCAATTAAGGGTATGAAGCCAGGAAAAGCATCCGGCCCATCAGGAATCACCGCTGAGAGGCTTAAAACATCTGGTGGTGTGGGTTATGGCCTAGTCACCTGTATTGTAAACCAGGTAGTTCATGCTGGAGTCATACCCAATGACTGGCGTAGTAGTACCATAATCAACTGCTACAAGGGTAAAGGTGATGCTTTAGATAGAAATAACTACAGGGGTATCAAACTGCTGGATCATAGCCCAACTAATTAGGAAGAGAGTCTGCTTAGATGAGATGCAGTTCGGTTTTGTCTCAGGTAGAAGTACCACTGATGCTATATTCCTGGTACGGCAAATGCAGAAGAAATACCTAGCCAAAGATAAACCCCTATACTTGGCTTTTGTGGACTCGGTGAAAGCCTTTGACAGGGTCCCCCGATCCCTTATCTGGTGGGTGATGCCGAAACTAGGGATTGGTGGAATGGTTAATAAGGGCTGTACAGGCCCTATACAGAGATGCCATCAGCAAGGTTAGGATTGGCAATGAGTATAGTGAAGAATTCCAGGTAGAAGTAGGGGTCCACCAGGGTTAGCCCTCAGCACCCTCTTATTCATCATAGTCCTTCAGACAATAACAGAAGAATTCAAGACAGGTTGCTCCTGGGAGCTCCTCTATGCTGATGACCTAGCCCTCATAGCAGAATCACTACCAGAACTAAAGAAGAAATTTCAGGTGTTGAAGCAAAGTTTAGAATCAAAAGGCCTTAGAGTCAATGTCACAAAAACCAAAGTCCTAGTAAGTAGGAAGGCAAACACATCACACACACCTTCAGGTTGATGGCCCTGCTCGATGTGTAGAAAAGGTGTAGGTAGAAACTCCATAAGATATACCCAGTGTAAGCAACATGAAAGGAAGGTTAACCAGGAAGATAGCTTTCGTGTGCGGTAGATGCACAGGAGCAATAAACACACAGATCTTCAGAAAACAAATTCCATTACACTCCAGGGAAAGAAACGAGAAGTAGTTGAAAGCTTGCACTACCTAGGTGACCAAGTCTGTGGTGGGGGTGGATGCTCAGAGAGTGTTACCACTAGATTAAAAATAGCCTGGGCAAAGTTTAGAAAGCTTCTACCCCTAGTGGTGAAAAAGAGCCTCTCGCTCTGAGTGAAAGGTAGATTGTACAATGCATGTGTGTGAACTGCAATGCTTCACAGCAGTGAAACATAGGCCGTGACTGCTGAAGACATGCGTAGGCTTGAAAGAAATATAAAAATACAAACTGGGACAAGAACACATAACATTTAGAAGACGATATAAAAAACACGGACAGGACATTCGAAGCCTTCAATCTTCAGTCGAGAACAGGATCATCCTCGCAATTTCGGCTAATTAATCTTGAGATTGCTCCAATCTGGCCAGCCCCAAGGAAAAACTAAGCTAAGCGCATTAGATTCCTTGGAAAAAAGCTTCGAATGTATACGAAACAAGGACAGAAAATGGACGATGTTACACGAATATGAATACGAAAATAATAAGTAAAAATAATAATAATAATAATAATAATAACAATAACAGAACATCACAACAGGTTATTATTATTATTATTATTATTATTATTATTATTTTTACTTATTATTTTCGTATTCATATTCGTGTAACATCGTCCGTTTTCCGTCCTTGTTTCGTATACATTCGATGCTTTTTTCCAAGGAATCTAATGCGCTTAGCTTAGTTTTTCCTTGGGGCTGGCCAGATTGGAGCAATCTCAGGATTAATCAGCCAAAATTGCGAGGATGATCCGGTTCTTGACTGAGGATTGAAGGCTTCGAATGTCTTGTCCGTGATTTTGTATCGTCTTCTAAATGTTATGTGTTCTTGTCCCAGTTTGTAGTTATATATATATATGTATATATGTATGTGTATATATATATATATATATATATATATATTATATATATATATATATATATATATATATATATATGTATGTATATATATGTATATATATATATATATATATGTGTGTGTGTGTGTATGTATATATATATATATTATATATATATATATATATATATATATATATATATATATATATATATATCATCATCATTTAACGTCCGCTTTCCATGCTAGCATGGGTTGGACGGTTCAACTGGGGTCTGGGGAGCCCGAAGGCTGCACCAGGCCAGTCAGATCTGGCAGTGTTTCTACAGCTGGATGCCCTTCCTAACGCCAATCACTCCGAGAGTGTAGTGGGTGATTTTATGTGCCACCGACACAGGTGCCAGACGAGGCTGGCGAACGGCCACACTCGGATGGTGTTTTTATGTGCCACCGACACAGGTGCCAGACGAGGCTGGCGAACGGCCACGCTCGGATGGTGTTTTTATGTGCCACCGACACAGGTGCCAGACAAGGCTAGCAGACGACCACGCTCGGATGGTGTTTTTTTTTTATGTGCCACCCCCACAGGTGCCAGACGAGGCTGGCGAACGGCCACACTCGGATGATGTTTTCATGTGCCACCGACACAGGTGCCAGACAAGGCTAGCAGACGACCACGCTCGGATGGTGTTTTTTATGTGCCACCGACACAGGAGCCAGATTAGGCTGGCGATCGGCAACGATTGGATGGTGATTGTTACGTGCCCACAGCATGGAGGCCAGTCGGTGCGGTACTGGCTACGGCCACGTTCGGATGGTTTTCTTGTGTGCCACCGGCACTGGTACCACAAAGATACAAATTCCATTGATGTTCATATATTTTGATTACGTATGTTATATAGTGTTTACAAAGCTTGTAGTTACCACCATAGGATCTTTTAAAGATCCCCGCTATATGTGTAGTTACCTAGCACAGTATCTCTTAATGCTCCTAAACCATTCATTTACTGATGTGCAATATATATATATATCAATAAAGGTAAGATCCAAGGATCAAAGTGTAGGAAGATAGTGAGCTTCGAGCAGTACAAAAGGCATAAAAAACAACTTTCAGATTGATGTATAAAGTTGCAAGTTTTTCCTGTATCAAAGTTCAATAAGCTGAAAAAATTGTTGCATAGCTTATTGTAAGCAGCAAAGGTTGCAGTGTATGTGAATATAAATCCAAAGTGTATGTGAATATAAATCCAAAGTTAGGGAATGATGTAGATAGAATCCAGACTACATATATTTCATAGCTAGCAGAACCTCAGAAGTAGTAATTATCCAAATGAAGGATAATCCATGTAGGGATAATTGAAATTCTTTTCCTTTTCTTACGATATATATATATATATATATATAACATGTAAGTGGTAAAACTTTATATTTTATATCATCTTTTAAACAGTTATATATTTATAATTGTTAATTACAGGTATTCTTTTATTAGTTCCTAATCATAAGGCTATTTTAGTATTATCTATTAAATTACTGGTATAAGTTTAACATTAATTAATGAATAATTAATACGTATGTAGTGTTTTAATTATTAACTTTTGGGTTATGAAATAGTTATATTATTAGTTAAGTTCAATGAGTTTGTTTTTGTTTTGGAAAGAATAGAATATAAAGGCTTTCACTTTTATATTAATAACTACGAAAGACTGGTGAGAATATTATCTGCACGGACTTCAAGGACTAGGTTGCTATTTAGTTAGATAATTTATGAGTTAGTTATAAAAAAAATAATAAATGCGCCCTTTTAAAACCTAGTCAGGCTCGTGGGCCTGGTTTCCCGGTTTCTATGGTGTATGTGATCCACAGCTGGACGGGACACCAGTCCATCACAGCGTTACTCATTTTTACCAGCTGAGTGAACTGGAGCAACGTGAAATAAAGTGTTTTGCTCAAGAACACAACACATCGCCCGGTCCAGGAATCGAAACCACAATCTTACAATCATGGTGCCGACACCCTAACCACTAAGCCACGCGCCTCCACAATAGCTTACTTATTGAATTTATTTACCGATACTGTTTTTGTATGTAGAGTAAATGTGTTTCTTTGTTGTAATTTAATTAATAATGTTAGAGTTTAACCCTTTCGTTACCAAACCGCCCAAAGCCGCCCGAAAAAAATTTTGGTTAATGTGACCAAACCGCCCGAATTTACCTATTCATATTTAAATGAGAATATCAGAGCAAATCTCTTTAGTACATTCGTGAAAACACGTGATTATGCTTCGTAAACAGTTCATCTACAGTTTTGTACAAAGATCGACGTGTAATTCCCTGAATTTTGGGAGATTTTTTTCCATATTTTTTTCGGCATCGATTTTTCTTCAACTTTGAAAATAGATAGGAGTTTCATGTTATCAAGCATTGGTTTCGAATTGGAAAATTTGTGAAACAAATACTGGGTACTGTTGTGGATTTAGTTTTTATACAGGGAAACTAATGTTAGTCAGCATGGCTTAGGGTATGATGTGGTCTGGAAGTTATTGTTTGAAGCGATCAATGCAGAAACAAACTTACGCAGATTGTAAACAAACACAAAATGGGGGTTCAAATTTCGGAAAATTTGTGAAGCAAATACTGGGTACTGCGTGGATTTAGTTTTTATACAGGGAAAATAATGTTAGTCAGCACGGCCTAGGGAACGATGTGGTCTGGAATTTATCACTTCCATACCATAACCAGGGCCGTATATTATTTTTTGACCGATTTCTTTAGTTCGGTCAAACTTACGGTGGATTTCAATATTTCAGTTTATTTCACCTTTATGGTACACCTGTTGTGCATTAAATTCAACTGATGATATAGTGATGTGCACAATTCTTCTTTATCAAAATTTTGTTGCATACCCATTTGAATATTAGCTGATGATTCATTTTCTATGGTGATGTTTAAACAAAATTTTAATATTTTCACCTTTTGCTCATTTTAAAATTTTTATATTTTTAACTTTTGCTCAATTTACCTGGATTTACCTGTAATTAAAGTCACTTTGAGACAAAAGTTATGCAATAGAATTGATTAAGAACCCTTTCTTTAATTATGTTCCAAATATCACATTAAAATGTTGATAAGTAAAAAAGTTACAGTTATTTAATGAAACAAGCCTAGATTCATGATTATTTTAGAATTTAATTGAAACTTATGAGGGGTGTATTTTGGTCAGAAATATAGTAACGAAAGGGTTAAACCTTCCTAGAATTAAGATTGAATGAATGTGGACATATAAATGGTATGCTTGTTCCCAAACAACACATATTTTAGTATTGTTGACACTGCCGGAATGAATGGTACTGCCCAGGTGTCGAAACCATAATGATATCCATGGGGCAGCTGATGATGGAGATATGTTGGATTATTAGTTTGACTGTTATTGTATATGCAGAATAGTTTTCGGGCTGACCAAAGCCTTCTGAATGGATTTGGTAGACAGAAACTGAAAGAAGCCCATTGTATATATATATATATATATATATATATATATATGTGATCCACAGCTGGACGGGACACACACATACATACATACATTCATACATACACATACATACACATACATACATACACACACATACATACATACACATACATACATACATTCATACATACATACATACATACATACATACATACATACATACATACATGTATGTACGTATGTATGTTTGTGTGTTTGTGTTTGTCCCCCAACCATTGTTTGACAACCAATGTTGGTGTGTTTACATCCCCGTAACTTAGTGGTTTAGCAAAACAGACCAATAGAATAAGTAGTAGGCTTACAAGGAATAATTCCTGGGGTCAATTTGTTCAACTAAAAACAGTGCTCCAGAAAGTCCACAAATGACTGAAACAAATAAAAGAATTATATATATATATACACATATACACATATGCATACATATATATATATATATGTATAAATATATATATATATTTATTTAGCTCTTATTTCTAGCAATGTACCCACATTGCTAGAAATAAGAGCTAAATAAATAAATAAATATATATATATTTATACATATATATATGTATGTATATGTGTGTGTGTATGTGTATATATATATAATTCTTTTATTTGTTTCACTCAGCTGTAGAAATGAGTTGCGACGTCACTGGTTCCAAGCTGTATCGACCTTTGTCTTACTCTTGGATAACACTGGTGGCATGGAGAGGGGAGGCTGGTATGCATGGGCGACTGCTGGTCTTCCATAAACAACCTTGCCCGGACTTGTGTCTAGGAGGGTAACTTTCTAGGTGCAATCCCATGGTCATTCATGACCGAAGGGGGTCTTTACCCCTTTTATTTGTTTCAGTCATTTGTGGACTTTCTGGAGCACTGCTTTTAGTTGAACAAATCGACCCCAGTCCTGAGACCCTTAGTCACATTTAGTGACAATTATATTTTTCGTTATATATATCATCATCATCATTTAATGTCCACTTTCCATGCTAGCATGGGTTGGACGATTTGACTGAGGACTGGTGAATCAGATGGCTGCACCAAGCTCCAATCTGATCTGGCAGAGTTTCTACTGCTGGATGCCCTTCCTAATGCCAACCACTCCAAGAGTGTAGTGGGTACTTTTACGTGCCACCAGTACGAGGGCCAGTCAGGTGGTACTGGCAACAGCCACACTCAAATGGTGTTTTTTATGTGCCACCTGCACAGGAGCCAGTCCAGTGGCACTGGCAACGACCTTGGTTGATTGTTTTTTTCATGTGCCACCAGCACAAATGCCAGTAAGGCGACGCTGGTAATGATCATGCTCGAATGGTACTTTTTACGTGCAACCGGCACGGAAGCCAGTTAGTTGCTCTGGCAACGATCTCACTCAAATGGTGCTCTTAGCACTCCACTAGCACGGATGCCAGTTATCGAATTTTATTTCGATTTCACTTGCTTCAACAGGTCTTCGCAAGCAGAGTTTAGTGTCAAATGAAGGAAAGGTACACATAAGTGGGCTGGTTACACCCCTGGTATAGGCCACTTGGCTTGCCGGGTCTTCTCAAGCACAGCATATTTCCAAAGGTCTCAGTCACTAGTCATTGCCTTGGTGAGGCCTAATGTTCGAAGATCGTGCTTCACCAACTCATCCCAGGTCTTCCTAGGGTCTACCTCTTCCACAGGTTCTCTCAATCACTAGGGTATGGCACTTATTTACACAGCTATCCTCATATATATATATATATATATATATATATATATATATATATATATATATATTATATATATATATATGTATGTATGTATGTATAAAAATATATATATTATATATGTATATATATATATATATATAATATATATATATATATATATATATATATATATATATATTATATATATATATATATATATATATATATTATATATATATATATATATATAGAGAGAGAGAGAGAGAGAGAGATTAAAGTAATAAATTTAATATCTGGTCATAGAAATTGGTTTCACATCCACAAAAGCTACTGGACAGCTAAGCAATAAACATCATCCAGGTCGTCTTTCTATTTTAACTGTGCATATTTGCCATATCCAATGTTGTGTGATGGACAACAGGCATCGTACTACTTAATTTTGGGCCCAAGGAGTGGGCGCTATGCATGTCTCCACAAATCACATGTCTCTTAAGATCACAGTTCGTATTCCTGGGATGATTACAATGTAGTCTATAGTATCCATGGGCATCAGGTTGATCATCTTCATGGATTCATTTCTTTGGGTAATATAACATTAATGAATGTTTAACAGAAGGCTGCTTATCCCTTTTGACCAGTGTGAAGGTTGATTGAGTTATGTGGGTATTTTTGTGTGTATTTGGTGGGTAGGAGGGGAAAATGATGGAAAGACAGGAAGGAATAATAGTTATATGAGGATGGAGGTGTGTGAGTGTGTATGGTGATGAACTTATTTTGCTATTCAGTCTGCAGATGTCAAGGATGGGTAATACATGACTATCTTCACTGAATTCTGAAGTAAACAGTCAGCTGGTACAGCCACTACAGCTATCAGCTGTTGGGGTTAATTGTCTAAATTGATAAATGATACTTCTCATAACTTCCAGAAAAATGGATAGTTTGTATTGAAATTTTCTATTTATATACTTCAGATGGTATAGATTCCGATTATATCGGAATTTGTGAAAAAAATCTTCTGGGTGGAGAGAGGAATTTCGGAAAATTCACACACAAGTTGGTTGTATTTCCCTATAACTTTCAAGAAAATGGGTACATTTTATGGAATTTTCTACAAACACCTTTCAAAGTGTGCAGATTATGATTATATCAGAATGAAATATAGAAAAAATGGTGAAGATGCACGCATACATACTGACACACATCACAATGTTTTTCGAGATTTCATATTTCATTTTGTAGATATATGGGATGATATGTGTTAGTATACATGTGTGCAAGTCCATCAATGTTTTAATATTTTTTTCATATTAAATTCCAGTATAATCATAATCTACACACTCTGAAAGCTATTTGTTGAAAATTTCATTATAAAATACCCTTTTTCTGAAACTTATGAGGAAACAAAGCTTACACGTATGAATTTTCTGAAACCCCTCTCACCATATATGGAAAAAAATTTTCCCAACAATTTTCGATATAATCAGAATGTACACCATGTGAAGCATATTTGTTGAAAATTTCATTAAAAAATACCCTTCTTTTAGCTTGCTTACCAACCACATGGTTCCGGGTTCAGTCCCACTGCGTGGCACCTTGGGCAAGTGTCTTCTACTCTAGCCTCAGGCTGACCAAAGCCTTGTGAGTGGATTTGGTAGACGGAAACCGAAAGAAGCCTGTAGTATATATGTATATATGTATGTATATATATATATATATATATATATATATATAATATATATATATATATATATATATATATATGTATGTGTGTATATATGCTTGTGTGTCTGTGTTTGTCCTCCCCAACATCACTTGACAACCGATGTTGGTGTGTTTACGTCCCCGTAACTTAGCGGTTCAGCAAAAGAAACCGATAGAATAGGTGCTAGGCTTACAAGAATAAGTCCTGGGGGCGATTTGCTCAACTAAAGGCGGTAGCATGGCCACAGTCAAATGACTGAAACAAGTAAAAGAGTAAACAAATCAGTGGGGTGCAATTGTGTAGGTATGCCTCTATACACACACACATCACATACACACACAATACACAATATATTATTATTTAAAAGTTTGTTGCGGCCCCATGCAACTTTAAAGTGTCATAGGCTTACAAAATCCTAATCCGTCGGGCGAATACACTACTTTGGGTAGTAAAATAGCAGTCTGAACTAATGAAGGATTTATTTAAAATGATCGCCTCTCAGCTTTTTCGCATTTCTTTTCTTATTCAATTTTTTTAGTTTGTTATGATGTGGTTTCTGCCTGATGAATATGTTTGAAATATTTCTCAACAGATGTAACTATTAGTAGCACTTTAGACATGTATTGTGTTCTTTAACCCTTTAGCATTTAAACCGGCCATATCTGGCCAAAAGTATTCTGCCTGTTTTATGTTCAAATTGGCCAGATCTGGTCTCTCACACCAGCCCTACAATATTGTTTAAAAAATTAACAGCTACCTCATCAAAATCTGCTAGCTACAAGATAATGCATGATTAATTCAAAACAATGTGGATAAAGAAGCATTAATTTTGGCAGAATAATGTGAACACTAAAGGGTTAAATAAATAATATTTATCATTTAGCAGATGGAATACGTTTTTTGTTGAATTTTCTATCACGGAACAGTACATTTTATATATCTACTAGCAGTCTCTATATATATAAAACTGAGAATGTGTGTCTATCGCTACGCAAGTACATCTCTATAAATATAAAACTGAGAATGTGTGTCTGCCTGTCTGTCGGTGTGTTTCCCTAAAACTTGAGAACTACACAACCAATTTCATTCAAATTTTACACATGTCTTACTTAAATGCGGAGAGTGTCATCGGCAAAACAATCTTAACTTTTTCCCTAGGGCGACCCCACAGCAATATCATATCTTCTCCACTATTTCAGTATTACGTGTTAAAAGTGAAACAAAAACATCTCTCTTTTGTAATGCAGACACTTTCATTTTAATACTGAAACTAATAAAGTGAAAGTATTATATAACAGGGATGAACCATTAATAGTGGTCATCCTTTTTGCTAGAAGATCCGCTATGGTCTTATATGCCACACCACTGGTTTTCAATTCATATTAATCAAATTAATATTCAATTTTTCACCCTTATTATGTGTGTGTGTGTATTAGCAATTCGTATAAAATTGCATCAATGACTTGAACTTGAATAAGTGGTTTCACATAAATGGGGATATATTAAAAAGGTTTGGTGTTATTATTATTACTGTTTGACTATTGTAATCACGTTTGTTGGTTCCTCGTCAGGGAAACTTTGTTGTGTTGCATTTGTTAAATAATTGTAAACCGTAACCCTCCCCCTTTCGGAGAAGGTGCTTTGGTTATTGTTTAAAAATTGAATTTTGTCCCTGTTTGGGGAAATTGACAATATTTTCACCGTCTTTACAGAAGCATTTTTGTTAAAATGCCTTCGATAGAAGAAAGTTTCGCTGCAGCCTATACAAGAGGGAGGACAAGATCCAATTGATCGAAATTGCAAGAGATGGGCCTACAATTCCAGTCTGTTATATATTTTGAGTATTGTTATCACTAGCGATATCAAGATATAACTTTGTATTTTGTATTTTATGTGTAGATGTCTATATATAGATGTACATGTAATATGTACACATATATATACACATATATACATGCATAATATATCTACCCTTACACACATATGCACACACACACATACATAGGGGCAGGTGTGGCTGTGTGGTAACAAACTACGTTCCAAACACATGGTCCTGGGTTCAGTCCCACTGTGTGGTGACTTGGCATGTGTCTTCTGCTGTAGCCTCAGACCAACAAAAGCCTTCTCAGTGGATTTTGTACATATATACAGGCATACATACATATATATACTTGAATACGTACATATTCGGCATAAACACTCTACCACTACAACTAATAACTGTTGGGAACACTTTCAAACCTGCCTTACATTCGAACCGGAATCTCAAAACACTTTTTTACTTGGCATAAAATAAAAACAAAACTCTTTCGCACCCAAAGTAATGTGTGAGAGAGGGGGGGGGAAGATGAATGATTTAAAATAAATATATTGTAATTGTTGCGTGAGAAAGTATATATACTATGATTATAAACTATAGTGTCTTTGAAAACCATCCTGAATTTGAACAATATATCTCGTGTTTATGAAAAAACAAAACATTTTACACTTTATCTTTTATGAATGTCGTCACTTACTCTCTCTCTCTCTCACTTTGTTTTCCCTTTTTTTGTTTAGACGCTCTGCCTCTCATCCACTTTTTTTTTACCGCTATCCGAGGGTGCCTCGAGGGGGTGGAAATAAGTTGACAAAAACGCAGATAGGGTGTTGACGAATGTCCTACAATTGGAGCAACGTGCATGCTAATTTGTGGACGTGCATAAATTACAATCACATCATGCCTTTTATAGATACAGATATATATATATATATATCTTTTAAATTCATTTATGGTAAGGTATGAAAATAAAGCTCCAATACATATATATAAGTATACTCACACATACACATACATATGTGTGTGTGTACAGCTAGTTAGTCGTTTATTATACTTTTAACTTGAAAATTCGCCATATGTTGTGTGTGTATATATCTGGAGTGGAACAGGGTAAGAATTTCTCAGTGCATGTGTATGTGAAAATGTAAAATTCTAGAAGTAATGTGATATTTTTAAGATATGTTGAGAATGTATGTAACGAAGTAGTGTGAAAAGCACTATATGGACTTACGGCAGTATCTAGCTATATATGTGTGTGAGAGAGAGAGAGATGTAAATAGCTACACGTGTGTATGTATGCATGTGTAGATGTATACACACATGCACATTATATATATATATATTATATATATATATATATATATATATATATATATATATATATATATATATATAATTTTTTTCGTAATGAGATAAAGAAACCAAGGCTGTGTAGATTTTAGAATATTTATAGATAGAAGGTTTTATAGCTGTTTCCAGGATATTTATTATATCCCTTCATCGGAGACTGTGTGAGAGGATGGTTAAGTAATAGTTAATTCAGATAAGATACAAAATAGAGAGTGAGGTGGAGGAAAGAAAATAGATGTGAGATGTGTAGGGAAATTGTATTTGTAGATCGAGTAAAATCCAATAGTATTTAAAATTGGTCATTCAAAATACAGTGTTATTGAATCAAGGGTTTTATTTAAAGAGACCTAAAAATAGGGAATGTATTAGTAGGGTCAAACTGAAAACAGGAAGAGAAGAATAAAGAAAGAGAAAAAGAGATAAAAGAGAGAAGGAAAAAAAAGAAAAAATAATAAAATAATAAAAAACAGGAAGAGAGGAATAAAGAGAAGAAAGAAATAATAAAAATAAAAAACAAAGATGTAGATAAGGGAAAGTGTACCAGTTAGTGATCAGTGGAGATAATTTGAAAGTAGGAGTGGGGAGATAAAGGGTGATAGAGAGAGAAAGGTATTAGAGTGTAAAAAAATAGTAGGGGTGGGGGTGATAAAAGGTAGAGGAGTGACAAATGTATAGTGATAGAGTCTAAGTAATGGGACAGAGAGGGTTAGTAGTAAGGAATTAAGAATTTAGATGGTTTGGCAGGTCAGTGCTTAATAATATAAGAAAATATATACATATGTTTATATTAAACATGTGTATATATATATATATATATATATATATATATATTTATACAGATCTTTATACATATCAATATCTACACACACAACTCTTACTTGTAGGTATATGCACCAGGCCAATAACCAAAGTAACAACCATAGCAACCTATTCGATATAACCATGGGATCTTCTGATTCAGCTCAGGTCACTGACTTAGTTGGACTATATATACTACATCAGCCCCAAATACACTTCCCTAATATCAAGGGAGGCCTATACAGGGACAATGCTTTATTGGTTACTAAAAGCATAAATAAATCCTCCTTAGAAAGAACTAGAAAGGATCTACATAAATTCTTCTCTAACCTAAACCTTTCTATCACATTTGAAAACACTCACAAAACTGCTAACTTTCTTGACACAACTTTAAACTTATAAAAATCCCAATACTCCCTTTACCACAAACCTAACCAATACCTTAAATACCTTAACATCCACTCCAATCACCACAAATCCACCTTCGATAACATAATCAAGGGCATCTCAACCCTGTACCTATATCACCTTGATCACCTTGACCGACCAGTCCATCAGGCGTCCATTTGACACCGCTGGTCACAGCACGCTGCCCACTCCTCTCTGGATTGCGCCTTTCTCATCCACGTGATCCCAATCGTCCTCCTGAAATCGTAACTCCACCGTCGTGGAGGTCTTCCGGGTGGTCTTTTCCGCTCACATGGGTACCACTCGACAACTGCGTGCGTCTACCGATTATCAGTGAGCTGGGCGACGTGTCCAGCCCATCTATACTTGCTGCGTGTATACTCTACGATAACATCTCTCACGCCGGACTTCTTTCTGATGATCTCGCTACTTATATATATATATATACCGGAGTAAACACATAAATGTGAAACAAGGTGGAAAAAAGAGTACTCAAATACCAGTGGTAGAGTAATATGCTTTATTTAAAGCAGCAGAAAATTCAACAAAACCTGTTACTCTGAGTTTCCCATTGCCGTTCATGAACGGCAACGGGAAACTTAGAGTAACAGGTTTTGTTGAATTTTCTGCTGCTTTAAATAAAGTATATATATATATATATATAAAGAGGAATGACCACTAGGTGTCCACTTTAGTGGTCATTAATTTTGTATGTAAGAGAAATTTTCATCTTTGGATATTTTAAATATGCTAAGCCACTGGTTTTAATTGATTAATATCAATTACTACCCTTATTATTTAATTTTAAATATATATATATATATATATATATAGGCGCAGGAGTGGCTGTATGGTAAGTAGCTTGCTAACCAACCACATGGTTCCGGGTTCAGTCCCACTGCGTGGCACCTTGGGCAAGAGTCTTCTGCTATAGTACCGGGCCGACCAATGCCTTGTGAGTGGATTTGGTAGATGGAAACTGAAAGAAGCCCGTCGTATATATGTATATATATATGTGTGTGTGCGTGTATGTTTGTGTGTCTGTGTTTGTCCCCCTAGCATTGCTTGACAACCGATGCTGGTGTGTTTATGTCCCCGTTACTTAGCGGTTCGGCAAAAGAGACCGATAGAATAAGTACTGGGCTTACAAAAGAATAAGTCCCGGGGTCGAGTTGCTTGATTAAAGGTGGTGCTCCAGCATGGCCGCAGTCAAATGACTGAAACAAGTAAAAGAGTAAAAGAGTAAAGATATATATATATATGTATATATATGGTGGTTGCCAGCTCCTTATGCAGAGTTTGGTCACCTCCTATACCTACACCTTAGAACCATCATGGAATCTTATGTGACTTTTGAAAACCAGACAATGTTCTTAAAAGACATCCACATAGATAGCATATCCGATTTGGACCACCAAGAGCTGCAGATAAGTTCTGATCTTTGTTGATCTAAAAATGTTTTTTGAGGCCACCATTAGATTTGCAAAGCTTCTAGCATACGGCACAGAATGATTTTTTTTACCTCAATAGACGTCACTGATTGGTTGAAATTGCAGAAATTGAAGAAAAAAACAACAAATATCTTACAAACCATAGAATTTTCTCAATAAAGCCAAGAGAAAAAGATGTTTTATAAACACATTCTACCAGTATAGGAAGTTTAAAAGTATTTAGTTATGTGGAAATTATTTTAAAAAACTGCTGTTCAAACCGAAAAGATCTGCACTCAGTTATAAAATAGTATATATATATATATATACTTTTGTGTCTAGGGAGAGTCATTTTCTTTTTGTGCCTTATAATTTAACACACGCATTCAAAGGTGTGCAGAGACATATAGGCTGAATAGTTGGCGTAGGTTCTTTTTCCATGGGTTCACAAATGAGATTTGTATATATTTATATACACACACACACATATATATATATATATATATATATATATATACATATACATATATATATATACACACACATATATATATATACACATATATATTGTCCGTAAACATAAATCCGAAAAAAGAAGCACTCGGGGATCTTTTCGGTTTGAATGGCAGTTTTTTCTAGCGGTGTCATATGAAATTGTCACCCATAATTATGACCCTAGCATCGATCTATTGCATTTCAATCTGTTTTAGGGTTTGGGTCAGTTAGGGTTAGGGGTGGGGGAAGGGTATCTTTTTTTCTTCACAAATGTAAATAAACCCAATCTGTTTCTTAAACGAGGGACATATTCATACGGCACAGACTGATTTTTTTACCTCAATAGACGTCACTGATTGGTTGAAATTGCAGAAATTGAAGAAAAAAACAACAAATATCTTACAAACTATAGAATTTTCTCAATAAAGCCAAGAGAAAAAGATGTTTTATAAACACATTTTACCAGTATAGGAAGTTTAAAAGTGTTTAGTTATGTGGAAATTATTTTTAAAAACTGCCGTTCAAACCGAAAAGATCCGCATTCAGTTATAAAACAGTATATATATATATACTTTTGTTTCAAGGGAGAGTTATTTTCTTTTTGTGCTTTATAATTTAACACATTCACTGGTAAAATTTCCACTCATTTCTTATTTTTATTCTCCTAAAATTTTCTTGCAACCTTTTCAATAGTCTGAAAAGGTTGCAAGACACAAAGAAAATTTTAGGAGAATAAAAATAAGAAATAAGTGGAAATTTTACAGGTGAGTGTGTTAAATTATAAGGCACAAAAAGAAAATGAATCTCCCTAGACACAACAGAATATGCTTCAACACACGAAATCATATAAAGAATCTTGCAAACCAAATGCAAAAACGAAATATATATATATATAACAATTGCAGCATGGAAGGTGTTTATAAGCCATTTAAGAAACACACAAAACCATTAGATTCACTTCAACATTTAAATTTAATTTGTCAAAATATTTTCGTCGCTTTCAGACCGCGACCTGTTCACAGACAAAGCTTCGTGCAGCAATTGGTTTCGTTCCAGCACACGCTCTCAGATCAAGTCACTCGCTACGCAAGTACATCTCTATAAATATAAAACTGAGAATGTGTGTCTGCCTGTCTGTCAGTGTGTTTCCCTAAAACTTGAGAACTACACAACCAATTTCATTCAAATTTTACACATGTCTTACTTAAGGTCCGGAGAGTGTCATTGGCAAAACAATCTTAACTTTTTCCCTAGGGCGACCCCACAGCAATATCATATCTTCTCCACTATTTCAGTATTACGTGTTAAAAATGAAACAAAAACATCTCTCTTTTGTAATGCAGACACTTTTATTTTAATACTGAAACTAATAAAGTGAAAGTATTATATAACAGGGATGAACCATTAATAGTGGTCATCCTTTTTGCTAGAAGATCCGCTATGGTCTTATATGCCACACCACTGGTTTTCAATTCATATTAATCAAATTAATATTCAATTTTTCACCCTTATTATGTGTGTGTGTGTGTATTAGCAATTCGTATAAAATTGCATCAATGACTTGAACTTGAATAAGTGGTTTCACATAAATGGGGATATATTAAAAAGGTTTGGTGTTATTATTATTACTGTTTGACTATTGTAATCACGTTTGTTGGTTCCTCGTCAGGGAAACTTTGTTGTGTTGCATTTGTTAAATAATTGTAAACCGTAACCCTCCCCCTTTCGGAGAAGGTGCTTTGGTTATTGTTTAAAAATTGAATTTTGTCCCTGTTTGGGGAAATTGACAATATTTTCACCGTCTTTACAGAAGCATTTTTGTTAAAATGCCTTCGATAGAAGAAAGTTTCGCTGCAGCCTATACAAGAGGGAGGACAAGATCCAATTGATCGAAATTGCAAGAGATGGGCCTACAATTCCAGTCTGTTATATATTTTGAGTATTGTTATCACTAGCGATATCAAGATATAACTTTGTATTTTGTATTTTATGTGTAGATGTCTATATATAGATGTACATGTAATATGTACACATATATATACACATATATACATGCATAATATATCTACCCTTACACACATATGCACACACACACATACATAGGGGCAGGTGTGGCTGTGTGGTAACAAACTACGTTCCAAACACATGGTCCTGGGTTCAGTCCCACTGTGTGGTGACTTGGCATGTGTCTTCTGCTGTAGCCTCAGACCAACAAAAGCCTTCTCAGTGGATTTTGTACATATATACAGGTATACATACATATATATACTTGAATACGTACATATTCGGCATAAACACTCTACCACTACAACTAATAACTGTTGGGAACACTTTCAAACCTGCCTTACATTCGAACCGGAATCTCAACGCCCGAGTTTTCCATCTGATGTTAATCTCTCTCATGGAGGTCGTACAAAAAGGGCAAGTCTTTGGGCCCATACAATGTGACATGTACACAATCGAGTGGCAAAAAAGGGGCCTTCCACATGCTCATAACCTGCTTTGGCTCTCAGCGAAGATCAATTCCAATGACATCGACAAGATAATCTCTGCAGAGCTTCCTGATCCAGCTTTAGACAAAGAACTATACAAAATAAAGCAAACATGTTACATGGTCTATGTGGGCGTGGATTCAACATAAACACACCATGCTTGAAGGACAGCATATATTCAAAAAGATTTCGAAGGAGGTTCCTACAAGAAACTCAGACAGGTGCTGATGGGTATCCATCATACAGACGCAGAAAACCAGAAGACGGAGGTTTCACAGCAACTATCGGACAACACGATATTGATAATATCCATCAAGTATGTTTGCAAATATGTAAACAAGGGTTCTGACGCTGCAATGTTTGGACTTCAACAAGAATACTGCCAGGATGAGGTGACGCTTTATCAGGTGGGACGGTACATAAGTAGCAACGAGGCTTTCTGGTGCATCTTTGGCTTTCCAATTCACCAACGACACCTCGCCATTCAACAGCTTGCAGTGCACCTGGAAAATGGTCAAAGAGTGTACTTCCCCGATGCTAATGCTTCTCTGTTGGCAGAGGAACAAAGGGATAGCACACTCACTGCATTCTTCAAGCTTTGTGAAGTGAATCCATTCACTCAAACCTTGCTGTATCCACATCCACAGATTCCATCATACTACACTTGGAATGGAAAAAAAATGGGCCCCACGGAAAGCAGGTCAAAATGTTCATGGATACCCTGGCATTAAGTTTCACACTTGCCTTGGACGAGTATACACAGTGCATCCCACTCAACAAGAGTGCTTCTACCTTCGTCTACTACTGCATGAGATCAGAGGGCCAACGTCTTTCCAGGCCCTAAAAACCATTCATGGACATGTCTGCACAACATACACAGAAGCCTGCTATCGACAAGCTCTGTTAGAAGATGGTGCACAATGGGATGCAACTTTAGGAGAGGCTGCATTATCACAATCACCTAAAAGTCTTAGGGCACTATTTGCAGTATTACTACAGGCATGCGGACTGTGTGATCCGGCCACTCTATGGCTCAAATATAGAAACAACCTGGCTGAAGACTTTCAGCGCCAAGCTCAACTGCTTTATCCTGACATGGAGGGTATCAGCAATGAAATCTATAACAAAACACTCATTGACATTGAAGACAGAATTGCTAAACTGGGTGGAAATGAATTGTTGACGTATGGGCTGCCACAAGCATTCAGGTCAGGGTCAAATAGCCTTCCCACTGCTGTCATTCGTGAAACAACCTACGACACTCAAGCGCTTTCAAAGTACATTGTTGAAAATGAGCCTAAATTACTTCCTGACCAGCTGCAGGCCTACAGAACTATTTTTAACAGTGTACGCCAACGCGAGGGACGAATCTTCTTCCTCGATGCTCCTGGAGGGACAGGAAAATATTTATTACAAAGCTTCTCCTTGCAGACGTTAGGCGGCATCAGGACATTGCAGTAGCTGTAGCCTCCTCTGGCATTGCAGCTACTTTGTTACCCGGTGGCAGGACAGCACACTCAACTTTTAAACTCCCTCTCAATTTAGCAACATCCGAAATGCCTTCATGCAACATCAACAAAAGCTCAGATCAGGGACAAGTACTTAAAATGTGTCATCTAATTGTCTGGGATGAGTGCACTATGGCTCACAGGGGATCTTTGGAAGCATTAGATAGAGCCCTGAAAGACATCTGAGGCTGTCAGGCTCCAATGGGAGGTGTAACGCTTCTGTTGTCAGGTGATTTCAGGCAAATTCTTCCTGTCATTCCGAAAGGCACTAAAGTCCTCTACACTGTGGCATCATGTTACAATCCACAGTCTCACCACTAACATGAGAGCTCAGCTACACAGTGACAAAATGTCCACAAAGTTTGCACAGGACATTTTGACACTTGGTGAAGGTAAGATGCTTCTCGATGCTGCAGGACAAATGGAAGTGTGGTCATTTTCTTCTGTTGTTAATTCTGTAGATGACCTCAAAAAACAAAGTCTCTCCCAACTTCACACAAAACTACCAAAATCACAATTGGCTGTGTGAAAGAGCAAGATTAGCTCCAAAAAACGTTGATGTTAACAAAATTAATCAACAGCTAATGCATTCTCTTCCCGGCACTATACACACTTACAAGTCTGTTGATACAATTCCAGATATAAATGAAGTTGTGAACTATCCTCCTGAATTTCACAATTCACTGGAGCCTCGTGGACTGCCTCCACACATATTAGCAATTAAAGTTGGAACTCCTGTAATGCTACTCCGCAATCTGGAACCACCAAGACTTTGCAATGGAACACAACTGGTGATAAAGAAAATGATGTCACACATTATCGAGGCGATCATTCTTTCTGGATGTGGAAAAGGTGATGACGTCTTTATTCCAAGAATTCCTCTTACTCCATCAGGAGCAGAAATTCCTTTTACATTCAGAAGACTGCAATTCCCCCTTCGTGTCAGCTTTGCCATGCCCATTAACAAATCTCAGGGTCAAACCCTCTCTGTAGCTGGTCTTCTCTTGAAACAGCCCTGCTTCTCACATGGGCAACTGTATTTTGGCTGCTCAAGAGTAGGAACCAAAAGAAACCTTTTTGTATATGCTCCACAAGGAAAAACAAGGAACATTGTTTACAACTAGGTGTTATAATCTCAACAGCCAGGAGGTATATACATGATCCCCTTTTTTTTTTAACAAACTTCATGTACTTTCATGTATTTATACTAATATACATATATATGTGTGTGTGTTTGTGTGTATCCATATATATATATATATATATAACAGAAAAGTCTAATTCTTCAAATGAATGTAACTGGGCAATGCCGGGTAGCTCTGCTAGTCAATAAATAAATATATATATATGTATGTATGTTTGTGTCTCTGTGTTTGTCCCCCCCAACATCGCTTGACAACCGATGGTGGTGTATTTACGTCCCAGTAACCTAGCTGTTCGACAAA
>NW_021824954.1:0-12500 GCF_006345805.1 Octopus sinensis | reverse complement strand
GAAAAAAGCTGTCTCCAAGGATCGTGAAGGTGGAATGGGCATCGGCGGCGGCCGTGGAGGAAGAGGTGGCGGTGGTATGCGTGGTGGAATGGGTGGAGGACGCGGAGGCTTCGGTGGTGCAAACGGCAGCGGTTACAACGACAACTATGGATACCATTGTAACATGGGCTATCAAGGCAACGCTGGAGGACCCCAGGGCTACGGCGGTAATGGTCCACAAGGCTACGGCGGAGGTAATCAGGGCGGCTATGGAGGCGGAGGCTACGGTGGCAGCATGGGTGGTGGCCGCTACGGCGGCGGTGACTTCAATGATGGCTACAACAACTTCGGAACTGGTTACAGTTACGGAAATGGCGGCGGACCAACTCGTGGTGGTGGTGGTGGTGGTTTCAACAGAGGTAGCGGCCCTTATGGTAGTGGCTACGGTAGTGGCAGCAACTATCGGCGGTAATTTGCTTTTCTAAACGAACACAACCTTCATCACCAGCAATATCACATAAGCCTCTCCCACCAGAGGAAAAATATAGAGAAAATCAAATTCCACATCTTCCATCATCAATAGCAACATCCAACAGCAGCCAAGCCATCTCCTTCATCCACCTACATCTGTAACACAAAGCTGCAACACATCGGGACTTCTACGGCCAGGTAATATCCCTGTCTGATGATATAAAACACTTCTCAGTACATTCTTTTGATGCCATTATATATATAATTTTATTATTTATCTTTTAGAATAATTGTACCTGCCAAAAAAAGAACAAACCAAAAAAAAAAAACATTTGATTACTATCATTTATGTATCTCATATATAATCACAGCAAAACATGTTTAAAACTGCTCATCTATGTTGCATCTCGACATTATTACCAGAAACTAAGGAAGGATTAGTTGATTCAGCTACTATATTACTACTATTCAGCTATCCAGACCAGTATACCAATATTTATGTTACTTCCTCATCACAGCCTAAGTTCTCAATCCAATTAGAAGCCATTTTGTCATTGAAACTTTATTTTAGACTATTTTTATTCATAAAACACCTATTTAAATTATTCTTTGTCTGATCGTCTCTCTTTCACAACATACACGCATTGAATATATCTAGGTATAATTAATGTAGGTTAACTATTCTAGATATATTTCATGTTCACTCATTTGTTCGCATCGCTTTCTCAGTCCTGACAACGTCAGTTTTTAAAAACTTTTTTTTATTCATCCACCTAAATCTAGGTAAATCACAAGTGCAGGAATTTGATATGTTTAAAAAAAGCTTTAAAAAATAAATGATAAATAACTTAGTATTATACATATTGTAATGAATGGAGATCTTAGGAAACTTGACTGAAATCTATTGTCTCTTATGGAAATGGGAGGTGCTGGTTTAGTCCTTTGTTCCACCTGATACAAGTTTCTCTCTAAAATGGTCGACATAGGCAAGGTGATGACAGCTTGTTGTTTTTTTCTTATTTCTGCTACAGAAACTAACAACTTGGGGTGTATATATATATATATATATATATACATATATATATATATATATATCACCATCATAATGCTAAATAAAATCAGAGACCTAGTGCTTTCTCCTTTATGGACATATGTACTTTTTTTTCCATCTTATGTAACTTCATTTTCTTTCCTCCCTTATCACTTCATATCATGAAATAACCTTATACAGGCCACAGTACATGTATTGAAGTCTCTAATAAACACTTTATTTAATAATTTACTTTTAGAGTTCAGTCTACAATCAATTTTTTTCAAATGTATTTTTTAAAAAGGGGTCAAGGAGTAGCCAGTGGTGAGTAACTTGGACTTTAAACAAAAGGCAGTGCTTTGGTGATGGTCAGTTTCGCCCCCTTTTACATCTTATTTACAATTTCTAATTTAATTACTGAAGAAAAGGAAATGAGCCAACCAACTTACGTGTTTTAATTGTCTATTCTTTTATGACCTGATCCAGCCACTGTCTTATAGTTGATTCTCCAGGAAAATTACTACTAGAAGCTACTAAGTGTAGAAAGTGAGGGCCACTCCAATGAAATACTGTTGCAGCAGCCATTTATCTTCGGCTACCCCCAGCAAACTTGCTGGTTGAGATGTATCTTGTAAATAAAAAAATTTACAAACTTGAACTAGATTTCATCATTTTGTCTAGACAAATTGTCGGTTAGTTTTTTTTTTTTATAGTATTATCATTTCCTGTTTGGTCTTTTTCCATGTTAGTCAAGATAGTTTAAGAGCCTCAACAGTATTTCAGTTGCCGCCACTTGGTTATTAAATTTCACTCATCCTCTTACCTTCACTTTGCTTAATCCCTACCACCTCGTTTAAACCTCCACTTTTCTTTTCCCCCAACCTCCGACCTTTTCACTAGACTCACCCACCATATACAGTTGACGTGTTTTGTTAATGTCTAGTATCTTGCTTGGTCGGCATGTCGCTAATTCTGTGTCTGTTATATATGTATAGTATGTGTGTATAATTATATGTATGAGTGAATTTGTATATATCTTCATAACTGCTAAACTTTTCGCTAAATTAGTTGCTGGTCAACCATCTGTATTTGTAATCAACAATCACAGCAGAACTTTGACCTGCTGGTCACCACGTGAACTATGATGTAGTCATACACCTAGCCTCAAGCAGATTTACTGTTTTAAGTAACTTAGTGTCATGTTTAGTTTCGTGTTAGGTAAGTATTTCTAGAATTAACTCGATTTAGATTTTCTTGCTTCCACTTTCTGCATGAGCTTCTGTAATTTTTTTTTTACACATGGCCCTATCACCGTCTGTTTTAACTTTCGTTCCATCCCTAGTTTTCACATTATTCTCAGCTGATCATGACCATGAAAATTACCGTTCTTTCTCCTGATCCCCCACCCAGCCCCTTTTCATGTGTGGTAAGGTCGGTGCTGAAAGGGATGAGTTCTGTACTGTTTGCATGCCAGGTGGGTGTGCTGGGGGAATTTTAATTTTGCTTTCTTCCCGGTTGCTGCATCTTAGTGTAAGCCACCCTTGTAGGTAGGTAAGTCAGTCGGCAGTCAGTCATCTTGTTTATACTACTACTACTACTACTACTACAACAACAACCATTACCAACACTACTACTGTTGTCATTTCACCCAGTACCAGTCTACTTTTCAGGTCAATATGGCATAAGTATTGTTTGATAGATAAGATGAGCTTATTTGCAGTTGTCAGCAGTACATTTAGTGCCTTTCGCTACTCTAAGTATGTCTGGGGAATTGAGGTAAGTGACTATATACTAATTAGGTGTGAATTTGTCTGTAATATAATAAGTCTTGGGTGGTTCAATTTAACCTAATTAATGGTAATGTATGGATGACTTACTTATTCTTTATCTGATATATTGTATATTCTAAAGGCATTAGGCCTCCACTATAATATAAAAAGAAATTGGTAGTACTAACATAAATGTACGATTTAATGTCAGTTTAAAACATTTTAGAAACTTGAGCAATGGTTTAATATAAACATCTACATAAGACTTAGTGTTATTTAACTATTATTTAACAAACAGTTCAGTGTCTTAAATGACTTTAAATGTATTAAACCTGCTTTATTTTCAGCTCTTTGAACTAGAACTTGCTAATTTAGCTGGTCTTAAGATTTCAGGATTAGCCCTTAGCAGTTTATACGAGGCATATGCGATGCTAGTTGTCACTACTACCTCTACCTATCCTACTACTACTACTACTGAACAGCATGGAAGCTAGGTGACTATGAGGAAGATCAAGTAAAGGTTGACACTATCAACTTGAAACTAGTTTCAATCTATGTGAACTGCATCAGGGAAATGGTGATTGATAGGTGAGAGCAATGAGAACAGCCATTGGGAATACAACTGAGCTTACTGCTCAGTAGGTAGGATTAACTTTTCTAGCTTGTCCCTTACGTCGATCATTTCACTTTGTATTTTTGTCTTATCAATGTTCGACTGTCAACTTGTAGATTTGTCGAAATTTTCCATAGTTCATAGCTTATTTTTTTGGGAAGCTTTAAAAAAAAAAAAACGAAAACACTAGTGAATCATTTAACATCATGTAAGCATAACATTTGCATACGTTTATAATACAACCAAAAATATATTTTGATCATGCTCAACAGATTGTACTTCCATTTGGTGAAGGAAGCTGTTTGTCAGCAACAAGCTCATTTCGATAACATTTTAGATTTATATATATATATATATACACACACACACACACACACACACCAATACTAAAACGATTTGGTACTCCAAAAAGAAACCAAATTTAGCGGTTGTGATTAAAAACTTGAATTTTGTCTTCCTTCTGGAGTATTATCTCGGAAGGACTGCAGTTTCTTTACTAACTGCATCTAATGCTTAGTATTTCTTATTTGCTCCAGGAGTTGGTTTTGTAGCAAGATGCAGTCTTAGTGACCAAGTGGATTGGCTTCCTTGATGACTGAAGGTGCAGTTTGGACTCTCCGAGAAAGTACTGCAAATTTGTAAGTTAACTTCTTTTTCTGTGGAAACTTTTGCTTTTATATTTTCCTACCTTGTTTCATAAATTTGCATTGCTGAGAAATTATTCTTTTATTTTCAGAAAGGTGTAAGCTTAGGTCAAGCTAAGTAATAAGGTGCAGTAGATGATCCCAAGATTTCTACCAGATATCCAGTCGGGGAGTCCACAAGCGGCTATTAGCCTCTTTTCAGAACTTTTTATCTAAATGATTTTAATAAAGATTTATTTAATAATTTCTGCCTGTGCTGGTTTTATTTCAATAAATGCTGGGGAAGTAAGTGATTTAAAATCTTAATTCAAAGTGCTTGTCAGCAGATGTGTCTTAAAAGTTTATGGTGACAAATAGTTTCAGCCACTTGTTTCAACTCTGTCAAGTTTTTATGAAGTTACCCTTGTGATTTCGGTTAAATAAAGGGCATCCATGTTTGAATTGAGTTTCTGTATTCAAAATTTAAGTATGTGGTATTGCAATTCTGGTAGGGGTGGGTTCTGTAATCCCTCTGCTAGTATATACAAATTTGCTTTGTTCTTGATTTTGTTAAACATATGAAAATTTAATATTTTTACAAGTATCTAGTTAGGTAAAGAGAAATCTTTTGATTGCTGAAAAGCTGCAAAAATAGTCTGAAATTGAGATGTTTAATTATGACCATCTTTATTGGGAGTTAGACAAGCTGATGCACTCGTACAAAAACAAAATCATGACAAATATGGTACTAAAAACACTTTCTGTGCAGATGAAAGATTAATTAGCTCAGTCTATTTAAGTTGGCTTCCCATGAAATGTGCACGTTTTAGTCACTTTGATTGCAGCTATGCTGGACCACTGCCTTTTAGTTGAAGAAATCAACCAAGGAACTTAATCTCTGTAAGCTTGGTACTTATTGGTCTTTTTTGCTGGACTGCTAAGTTGTGGGGACATAAAACCACCAACATTGGTTATCAAGTGATGTGAGAGGGACAAAGACACGTCAGGCTTCTCTCAGTTTCTGTCTCCCAGATCCACTCACAAGGCTTCAGTTGGTCTGAGGTTATAGTCAAAGACACTTGCCATGGGACTAAACCTGGAACCATGTGGTTGGGGAGCAAACTTAGTGCACAGTCATGCATGCACTTTTTTTTTGAAAGGTCTATATTCATTGATAGTTTTTTAGCATGTCATCATTTGAGGTGACTCACAGGGATAAACTGATCTTTTTAAACTCTAAGTTGTGCTGTGACTACTGATGGGATGAGACATGCCCAATGCTTGTTAGATGATTGAATTTCATGGTTTTGAATTTTGGCACTGTTCAACTACACATCTGATGAGCACAATCTAATGAGGAAGATTAATTGCTTTTATATCCTTATTATGTTGTGATAGGTAGTATGAATTTGGATATTCTACACTTGTTAAAAGAGGACTAATCACAAAAAGCCTTGATTTTTTAGGTTTGTTCCACCAGGCTCCAACTGCCAGCCAGATATTTGTATTGCAGTTTATGAGCTGAAAGGTACCCTGTTATTTTACCAAGATTTGTTTTGGATTTGAAAGAAATGGCTGGCTCTCACAAATCGGTAATCAGGAAACTGCTTGTTTTAATTGTTTCAAAATTTGACACCAGGCCAGCAGTTTTAGGGTAGAGGGCTTGTCAATTAAACTAGCTGGAATACTTGACTGGTACTTTATTTTATCAACCTGGAAATGAGAGCTGAATGATAATAACTAAATTGTAATCGACCATGAAAGGCAAATTTGAGCTAAAAGATGTAAAGAGCCAGAAGTACCACTAAGTATTTTGAAATACACAAAATACAGCAAATTACATTGTTAACCACAATATGTGACTAGTATTTACTTAAACAACCCTGCAAGGATGATAGGTGAAGCTGACCTCAATAGGAATTGTACTCTGGATGTAAAATAGTATAACTTTATTCTGAGGCATTTTGAATGTATAGATTTTTGATACCATTTCAATTGCACCCTACATGAGATAGTTCTAATTTATATTTAATTCATTGTGTTAAAGAATTTCTCTTCAGTTTCATACTGTTGTTAGAAGCCTGTCACTCAAATGCGCTGTGAGAAAATAAATTTATTGTATCATTACCAAGTATATCGTTTCAATTACCTCAGTCTCTAGCTGAGGCCATGTTGGGACTTGGCTTTTCAGTGAAATTGGGTTTCTCTATTGTTTCTGGTGAAATAGCAAGTTGGATTTCTTCAGATGACATTGGAGCAGTATCTAAAGAACATGATAAGGATTTCACCAGGACGTAAGTGCTATAGAGAAACGGTACCAAAGCTTCTGGAATGACAGTATGCTGGCTGACTACAGCTGGGCACTTCACCATGATCGGTGCTGCATATAAATAGAGTGAAATTTTGAAATTAGTCTGTAAAAGTTGGTTTGCATTCATAATGAGTATAAAACATTTTTGTTAACCAGTGTTATTAGTTCAAACCTTGCAGTAACTTTTGTGTTATTTAACTTCACCCATCCTGGCTACAAGTAGACTGAGGTAAGGAGTGACAGTAAAATGCTTTCTCCTTTAATAGCTGTTCAAATATAAATTAAGATTGACAGTTTTAAGTATGAAACTTTCATAACGTGAATTGCGAAATTGAAAGTTTTGTCAGTACTTATGGTATACCATTTGGTTGCCTCCACAGTGACACATATTGCCACCTTGAATTTTACAGAGTTCTGTAGTTCAGAATTTTTACATAGTACAAGATAACAGGAAAACCTGCAAGATGTCATCTAGAGATCACTTTCCAAAAGCATTCACATATCTTACTTCAGCCTGTAAGTTCTTTCAATATATATCTATTTTTTCTCTCTAGTTTCAGCTCACAGCTGTGGCCATATATTATGTATATCTATTATATTATATATATATTTATATATATATATATATATGTAGGTACAGGGGCTTATCTTTGGCTAGGTATTTCTCCTGCAGCTGCCTTACCAGGAATATAGAATCAGTGGTACTTTTTCCTGGCACGAAACCAAACTGCATCTCATCTAAACTAACTCTCTCTAATTAGTTGGCTTATGACCCTCTCTCTAACCTTCATCACCTGATCCAACAGCTTGATACCTCTGTAATTATTTGTATCTAGGGCATCACCTTTACCTTTGTAGCAGTTGACTATTATGCTGCTACACCAGTCATTGGGTATGACTCCTTCATGTATCACCTGATTAACTATACAGGTGACTAGGCTATAGCCGACACTACCAGATATTTTGAGCATCTCTGCAGTGATACCTGATGGGCTGGGGCTTTCCCTGTCTTCATGCTTCTAATTGCCTTAGCTACCAAGGAACTATCAACCCTGATAGCTGGTCCCTCTGTTGGGTCAACGTTCGGCAGACTCTCTTTATCCTATTCATTTTCTTTATTCAGCAACCTTTCATAGTGGCGTCTCCAAGCCTCTCTCTTTGCATCCTCGTTTAGCGCAAGTGAACCATCTTCATGCGAACACACTTCTCTCCCACCACATCACATTCTCTCTCACACACTGTCTTGCAACGCGAAACACCTCCAGTCTTTGGTCCTCACGGCGCAGAACATTGGCAAATTTTTTCTTATCTGCTTCCCCTCTGGCTAGATAGACCTGTCTCCTAGCTTCCCTTTTAGCAGTCTGATACAATTCCCTGCTACCACCATTCTTCCAGTGCTTCCAAGTTTGTCTCTTTTCTCTAATAGCCCTGTCTACGACACTGTTCCACCACCACGTTACCTTGGGACGAGAGGGGACTTCGCACCAGCCACAGATCTGGTCAGTGGCTCTCAGCAGGTTGTCCCTTAGAAACGTCCAGTTGTCCTCTACCCCATGTGATACTCTATCCCCTTCTACTTCGTCAAAGGCTTCAAGTAACATGTCTCTAAATCTCTGTCCATTCACAGGATCCTTAAGCTTCCAGATCCTTCTTCTCCATGTTGGTCGCCTTCTGGTTGTCCTCCTACTCCTGATCCTAAAGTCACTAACTACCAGTCTATGTTGTGGGGTACATTCTTCGCCTGGGAAGGTTTTGGCATTTATAAGTAGCCATCTCTCCCTTTGCCTGGCAAGGATGTAGTCAATTTGGCTGGTATGTTGGCCCGATCGGTAGTGACTAGGTGGCTGGTAGGTTTCCTGAAGTTAGTGTTGCAAATCATAAGATTATTTGCATCGCAGAACTCCAGCAGCCTGGTTCCCTCCTCGTTGCGGGAACCAGAGCCATAACCTCCATGTACGCCGTGGAAGCCCCCAGCATGTCGTCCAACGTGACCATTGAAGTCACCAGCCACAAAGAGAAGGTCTCTGTCGTTCGTCAACGAGGTAGTCTGCAGTAGAGTGTCATAGAATCGGTCTTTCTGTCCATCATGTAGCCCCGACTGAGGAGCATAGGCTGATATAATGGTTGCTAAACTATGATGAAGCGCTAATCTAATCTTAAGTATTCTGTCGCATACTCTGATTACCTCAATTACTTTATCTCTCTGGTTGACATGGAGAAAGCCTTCGACAGGGTCCCCCGATCCCTCATATGGTGGTCAATGAGGAAACTAGGAATAGATGAATGGTTAGTGAGAGCTGTGCAAGCCATGTACAGGGACGCTGCTAGTAAGGTGAGGGTTGGCAATGAGTACAGTGAAGAATTCCGGGTGGAGGTAGGGGTCCACCAAGGCTCAGTCCTCAGCCCCCTCCTATTTATCATAGTCCTCCAGGCAATAACGGAGGAATTCAAGACAGGATGCCCCTGGGAGCTCCTCTATGCTGATGACCTTGCTCTAATTGCTGAGTCATTATCAGAACTGGAGAAGAAGTTTCAGGTGTTGAAGCATTGTTTAGAATCGAAGGGCCTTAGAGTCAACCTAGCTAAAACCAAAGTCGTAATAAGTAGGAAGGTAGACAAATCACAAACGCCTTCAGGTAGTTGGCCCTGCTCGATCTGTAGAAAAGGTGTAGGTAGAAACTCTATAAGATGCACCAAGTGTAAGCTATGGACACATAAGAGGTGCAGCAATGTCATAGGAAGGCTAACTAGGAAGATGGTTTTTGTATGTGGCAGATGCTCGGGAGCATTAACCTCTGAGAATCTGCAGAAAACAACTTCCGTCACTTTCCAGGGGGAAAAACTAGAAGTAGTTGATAGCTTCCATTATCTTGGTGACCAAGTCAGTAGTGGGGGTGGGGTGCTGAAAGTGTAACGGCTAGAGTAAGAATAGCCTGGGCAAAGTTTAGGGAGCTCCTACCTCTGTTGGTGACTAAAGCCTCTCGCTCAGAGTAAAAGGCAGACTGTATGATGCATGTGTACGAACAGCCATGCTACATGGCAGTGAAACATGGGCCGTGACTGCTGAGGACATGCGTAAGCTCGCGAGAAATGAAGCTAGTATGCTCCGTTGGATGTGTAATGTCAGTGTTCATAGTCGACAGAGTGTAAGTACCTTGAGAGAAAAGTTGGACCTAAGAGGCATCAGATGTGTGCAAGAGAGACGATTGCGCTGGTATGGTCATGTGAGAATGGATGAAGATAGGTGTGTGAAAAAGTGCCACACCCTGGCAGTTGAGGGGACCTGTAGAAGAGGTAGACCAGGAAAAACCTGGGTCGAGGGTGGTGAAGCACGACCTTCGAACTCTAGGTCTCACCAAGGAAATGACCAGAGACCGAGACCTATGGAAGTATGCTGTGCGTGAGAAGACCCGGCAAGACCAGTGAGAACAATCAAAATCAAATCATATATCAGAAAGCAGGGGTTAAGTGACCCATCCGTTCATGTCCGCTGTCAGCCTCGTCTGGCACCCGTGCCGGTGATACGTAAAAGCACCATTCGCTCGTGGCCGTCTGCCAGCTCTGCCTGGCCCCCGTGTCGGTGGCACGTAAAAGCACCATCCGTTCGTGTTCGTTGCCAGCCTCGGCTGGCCCCCGTGCCGGTGACACGTAAAAGCACCGTCCGTTCGTGGCCGTTTGCCAGCTCTGTCTGGCAACCGTGTCGGTGGCACGTAAAAGCACCATCCGTTCGCGTCAGTTGCCAGCCTCGGCTGGCCCCCGTGCCGGTGACACGTAAAAGCACCGTCCGTTCGTGGCCGTTTGCCAGCTCTGTCTGGCCCCGTGTCGGTGGCACGTAAAAGCACCATCCGTTCGTGTCCGTTGCCAGCATCGCCTGGCCCCGTGCCGGTGACACGTAAAAGCACCGTCCGTTCGTGGCCGTTTGCCAGCTCTGTCTGGCCCCGTGTCGGTGGCACGTAAAAGCACCATCCATTCGTGTCCGTTGCCAGCATCGCCTGGCCCCGTGCCGGTGACACGTAAAAGCACCATCCGTTCGTGGCCGTTCACCAGCTCTGTCTGGCACCTGTGCAGGTGGCACGTAAAAAACACCCACTACACTCGCGGAGTGGTTGGCGTTAGAAAGGGCATCCAGCCGTAGAAACACTGCCAGATCTGACTGGGCCTGACGAAGCCTTCCAGTTTCACAGACCCCAGTTGACCCGTCCAACCCATGCTAGCATGGAAAGCGGACGCTAAATGATGATGATGATGATGATGTGTATATCTATATATATAGGGAGAGTTCACGAAAAAAACAAAAGACGGAGACAGGTGATGTACAAAACAAACAGATGTATTAGTATATCACTCAGGAGTTGAAAAAGTCTTACGTTTCGAGCCTACGCTCTTCTACAGAAAGGGACACAGAAAAAAAAAGATGTGTGTAGTGGCTACCGATCTATCTCATATATATATATATTATATATCTCTTATATATTATATGTATATTATATATAGTATAAATGTATAATATTCATATATATCGATATATGTATATTTTCATATATAAATCATCATCATTTAGCGTCCGCTTTCCATGCTAGCATGGGTTGGGTGGTTCAACTGGGGTCTGGGAAGCCAGAAGGCTGCACCAGGCCCAGTCTGATCTGGCAATGTTTCTATGGCTGGATGCCCTTCCTAATGCCAACCACTCCGTGAGTGTAGTGGGTGCTATTTACACGCCACCGGCACAGGTACCAAACGGGGCTGGCAAACTGCCATGGTCAGATGGTGCTTTTTATGTGCCACCAGCACAATATTTATAATATATGTATTGTATAAATCTATATATATATTTATGTTGTTTATATGTATATATATATATATTTATATTATGTTGTTTAAATATATATTATATATATATATATATATATTTATATTATATTGTTTAAATATATATATTACTTATTATTATAGCTGCCCCCTCGTTATCGAGTATGGCCATTGCACGAAGCTTAACTGTTACTAGTGCCGTGATCGAATGTGACTATTTAGCCCAGCCAAAGATCTACAATGTCTTGTACAGAATTGGCAGTTAAAGCCTTTACCGGTTATAGCTGGCTGTAGTTGTAACTGGGCTTCATGTACCTTTGCATGTCGTTTAAGTCCTCCTGCCGAATTACACTCTCTTCCACATGCCTGACAGATATGATTGGTATGGTATGTAACACCACCACCAGTGGCCAGGTTGTCACTAATCTGTCTTGCTTTATGACTACGAAGATGACTCTTGAGTCCAGCTTTACTGAGGCAGAGTCTTGTACAGACACTGCATGTCAGCATCATAGGAAGACCCTTCCCATCTGGAAGTGCAACAGCGATGCCCTTCTTGATATCCCTCCTTACTTTCTCATGTGCAACTCGATCTATGGCATTAAGTGGAAGGACCGCATCAGTGATCTTGAAATATTGGAAGGCTCTCGGTGTGAAAGTATAGAAGCTCTTGTGTTAAAGCAAAGGCTCAGATGGAGTGATCATCTGGTCAGGATGAAGGATTCAAGGATGTCAAAAAAACTCTTTTATGGAGTTAGCTAAAGGAGAACGACCTCCAAAAACAAAAAAGGAGGATAAGGACTTGCTGAAAGCTTCCTTAAGAGATGCTTGCATCTCTCCTGACACATGGGAAGGCATTATAGCTGTTGATCGTAGCAGGTGGAGAAGGATTGTG
>NW_021824953.1:12500-17082 GCF_006345805.1 Octopus sinensis | reverse complement strand
AATGAAGCCAAAATACTCATGAAAAATGGAAACTAATAAACAAAAACAGTAGCATGGAGACCTGATGATGATGATGATGATGATGATACTACGAATGATGATAATAATAATAATAATAATAATAATAATAATAATAATAATAATAATAGTAATAATAATAATAATAGTAATAATAATAATGATAATAATAATAATAACTAGTAATGATAATATTTTAGTTATATGAGGGGTAGAGATCAAGAGGTTTTATTCTCACAGCAGGTCATAAAACAATCTGATAATTTTACTGGTAAAATCAATATATATGTGTGTGTGTAGATTGGTAGGTAGATAGATATAGATCCATATATGCGTGTCTATCTATCTATCTATCTATCTATCTATCTATCTATCTATCTATCTATCTATCTATATATATATATATATATATATATAGATATATATATATATATAACAGCCATAAGTATATTATATACGTGTGAGGATATATATATATATGCATATGCATATATACATACGTATGTATATATGTATACGTATATACATATGCATATGTGAGCACACACATATATATATATATATGTGTGTGTGTGTGTATGTATGTATGTATGTGTGTGTGTATATGTGTGTGGGTATGTGTGCTTCTGTGTCTATATACGTACATGTGTGTGCGTTTGCGTGAATTCTCGTCGAGCGATATATTGCATAAAATATATTTCAAGAAAAGCAAAAAAAAACATGAAAGTAAAGAAAGAAAAGCCACAGAAAAATGGAGGCGATGTGTTTGGTTGTTGTAGCTCTAAACATTATGGACGATGATGAGAAGCAATGTTAAGTGAAGGTGTTAATGGAGTAAACTTTACAATCATACCGGGGAGGAGGCGAGGGGAAGGAAGAGGAGGCGGTGTTGCAGCAGCAGCTGTAGAGTTACTTGAGAGGGTTTGCCGTGAAATAACAGCAAAGATCAGAGAAACTAGAAGAGTAAAACAATATATAAAAACAAAAGCTAGGTCTCGATAGACCGTAAAGGAATGTAAAAGAATGAACGCTATTGTATATCGAAGCATAACAAGTAGCTATTTGAAGGAAACTGATGCATCCTTTCTTTTTCTCTTTGTTTATAGAACTGTATACAAGACGGAATCAGAGCTGTGTTGGCGGCCATCTTGTAAGCTATGAGTCATGTTTATTCATCATATTTTCAAAGATGGTTTATGAACTGACGACAAAGAAGAAAGGACTTCATTACTTTAAACAACCCAAGTCTGTTGTTAATCTACCGTTTCAGTCTTAAAGTGCTAATAACATCCTTTCTACGACTTGCAAGAGTTTTGCTTTCTTTCGTTCTCTCTCTTTCAATCTCTCTCTCCCTTTATCTACTCCCACCTCTCTCGCTGGTAAGGGGATGTCATGACCATTTGACAAAGCTCTTGTGACTGGCGGAAAGATGGCAGGAGGAAGTTATCTTCAAGCCAGGCACCTGGTCCGAATGCATGCAACCCACAAATTGGAATCGGTCAAAGATAGCTAAGGACCAGGTGGTTGCGTTAAACCATAGATTAAATCTAACGTCCAAAAGGAACATTTCTTCCGACGGATTTCCGTTCATCTAATTTCATTGCCAACACCTTCGTTGACCCAAAGCTACGGTAGACGGTAGCTGCGCAAATTGTCGCACCAGAAGATCGAAACTAAAACCACGCGGCTCAAAAGCAAATTTGTGCGAGATTCTTAACCACATAGCTATATCGTCGTCTGTGTTCACTTCGTTGCAGTGTTGCTGTAAATACAACGGCAACAGCGATATAATTTAATGTTTACCACGATTTCCAAAGCAATTTATAGAGGAAACTTTTTATTTTCTTTGTTTGTTAAAATGGTCTTCGCTAAATCACGAGTATTTTTCATCGACCGTCAGTGTCTATTGTTGCTACTAGCATGTGGCAACCAACGAGAAATATCAAAATATGTACAATGTTTGATGTCATTCAGTCTGTCAGTCAAGTATTGACTCACTGGGGGTCGTCTGCTATCTAAAACAACTTTGTTATATGAAACAATTATTTAACGTACGCAGTTAAGTCAGAACTAACATACAAGCTGTAAGGAACAATAAACAAGTTTAATTAAAGAAATGTACTCCCGTCATACAAAGAGAATATCATCAGATGTGATATTTAATTCTGGTCAAGAAATACAAGGGACTAAATTCCGATAACCAAAATAATTAAGAATTCGATGGGGATTACATACAGTGAGGACTAAATGTGGTCTTTGACATGAACAGTGACAACTCTGGTATATCTTAGTCTCATTAAACCTCGCAAGTAAAGTCTAGACTAACTGTCTAGACAGCATCTTAGAGGATTAGGCTAAGGTCGGCCGACACTGTCGAGCGAGTATAACTTGGTAGTTTGTACCATTCTTTCTCTTATTAATTTAGCCGCCTATTAGAAGACAGGGGCACCTTCCCTGCTTTTTAAACCTTGGTGCAGCAAAATAACGGGGAATTCGCTGTTGGGGAGATACAGAACTGTCCCCAAATTACGTTAACACTTATTTTCACCTGAGTGGACTGCAGCAACCTGAAGTGAAGTGTTTTGCTCAGGGGTAGAACGCAATGCCCGGTAAAGGGCATTAATACATACTCACTTGTATATATACGTATATATAGTGTGTACGGAAAGTGAAACTGAACGTCTGTCACCAGACTTCCCTTTTACGCCCCTGGTATCATCCGGTGGAAACACTGGACAAGAGTTTCCAGTTACGAGACAAGATTTCAGTTTCAATTTTAATGAAAACCATATCCACTACAAGATAGAGTTAGCATTCTCACTCTCATTCGTGCTACGTAAATCCACGTACGTGGATTTCTGTGTGTGTGTGTGTGTGTTATGTGTGTGTGTGTGTGTGGTGTGTGTGTGTGTGTGTGTATGCATGCATGTATATGTATGCCTGCTTACCTGCCTGTATGCATGTATGTATGCATGTGTTCGTAGATATATCAGAGACCTAAAATGGAATTCACAGGATTATCCAAATCCACTACCATTGTTTTAATTCATTCTCGCACCTGTAGCTCAAGTGTGAGATGCTGTGCAATCAATTGTCTCGCATCACAGGTGTTGAATTCACTTCCTCGGGGAATTTTAAAGCAAGATCCTCGCTATATATTTTTTCCATTTCACTTCGCCTTTTAATAATGTATAGCTGGGTAGGTGTTGCATTCTAGCAGCTCTCAGACGAGGTATTAAACTGATGGTAATACATTAACTCTAAATTGGAGGCACACATCTGTCGTAAGATAAGGTAGACGCCAGGTAGACTCAGAAGAAAGGAAATTAGGCCTAACTGACATGTACTCAGTGACCAGTCGCATTTTGACCCCCAACTATTATCTAGCCCTTTCTTTATTTCCTAGTCTATGAAATTTTTTCTTCCTCTATCTGATGGGAGTTTATAATCAAATGAACGCCTTTAATGCATTTTTTGGGATTTCTATTAATTATATCTTTATATTGATTTCATGTATGTTTTATCTTATGTACTTTTTTTATTTGTCTATGAAATTTTATCAGTGTATTTTACTTTTGACCGTAGGTGTTTTTTGTTTCTCAGTTTTATCTGAGAGCTGCTAAAGGGCAACACCTACCCAGCTCTACATTATTAAAAGGCAAAGTGAAATGCCGAGAAGATATAGCAAGGATCTTGCTTTAAAAGATTTTGAATGAAGAAACTCATGAATTCCAGTTTCTATCTCTGATCGTTTTATTTAAGTTCCACGGACACTATGCAATTCTTGAAGTAAATCCAATAGCGTATGCATTTCTACTCTATGATGATATCAGGTAGCCAAGAACTGTGGACGAGTTTCCACATTATTCTACGAGTTATTATTTTTTACCTGACTATATATATATATATATATATATATTATATTATATACATTGTTTTTACATACGAGAGAAATAAGTAGTCAATATTGTACATATGTATACAATATGTATAAACTCTACAGTTTATACATATTTTTGCTTGGAAATCGGAAATATTTGTATAATTTACTAAGAGAAGAGAAATTCATATTTATCTCTTCTCAAATTTGTCGGACGTAAGATAAACTTGCTTGTCAGATATCAATCTGACATTGTGTCACTTCTACGCTTTCTTTCCTATCACTTCTGTCCGTATGTGTGAGTGTGTGGGTGGGGTGGGGTAGAATCTGTCGAATACACATCATTAAACATTCTCCTATTCCTGATTCCACTAACCCATTGTTGTTGTTGTTGTTGCTTAGCTTTTTAATAAACACTAAACCGCCTCCAATAAAGAAAGACACAAAAAGCAAACATCAAGAAGACCTACAACCGTTTCGTCTAATCTCTCTCTCTCTCTCTTTCAAAACTCTCTCTATCTAATTAGTGAATCATCTTGTTTTCTCACTACCTCTACTCGTAGTCGTCATCATCGTCATCGTTTTTGCTTTTATATAGCTTCTTCTCTGGTCATTTCTTCTTTGTCTTCCTCCTACACTTCTTCTCCTCCATCTTATTCGTGTTCTTCTTTGTCTTCTCTTCTT
>NW_021824953.1:5000-7500 GCF_006345805.1 Octopus sinensis | reverse complement strand
CCGAATACTCGATAAACTTTTCAGCTGAAAAAACCTTCATTAATGATCAATATTCGATAATTCAGACATCATTATAGTTATATGTTTCTATAAACACCTTACAATCCACCCGTGCAACACTCTCACAATAACTAATTAGTTATATTGATTACTAATTAGTAATACTAATCAGTTAAATATCATAAATCTTTACCACGCTTATGAAATGAATTACTGATTTAAGAAAGGACAAAAATTGTAATGTTTTTCGTGTCAAGTTGGTTAAATCGAAACTAAGGTAATGAAAGATGTTATTCGTGTACCGCTGATTATACGTTGAAAGTAATTAGAAGAGGAGGGTGTATTTGATTACGGGACAGAGAACACTGAACTGTGTAGTCAGACTCTGTAACTTTCTTTTTTATTCAACACATTCACACGCACAAACACATATACGAGGATAAAGAGAGAGAGAGAGAGAGAGAGAGAGAGAGAGAGGGGAGGGAGAGAGAATTTAAACTGGTCTTGTGATTTGTTATCCTGGAGGTTTCGCTGTGTAGCTGAGGTTGCACAATAGTAACAGACCAGCTTAGATAAACTATTGCACTCTATCTTTGTGTGGAGTACTCCTTCTCTGGATCGATACTCAACAACGGATATACATACAAACAAACACACACACACACAGATAAACATATACAATATCTTGCTTGTACTAATAGACTTATATTGAGCTTTGAGGTCCATGTAGGTTATAATCACCCGCTCTGCTTCCAGTCGTTCAGCTACTCTAATACTTGGTAATATTATTTGTTATTATAAGGCGGCATTTCGACCGTCTTTATGTTCTGAGTTCAAATTCTGCCGAGGGCAACTTTGCCTCTTATCATTTCGGGGTGGATAAAACAAGTAACAGTTGACTTCCCCTCTCTTCCGAAAGTACTTAGCTTGTACCAAAATTTAGAACCAATATTACTAGTTATGGTATACTGAGGAAATGTAGGAGGAAAGATGATAAACACCAATCTATATCATTTGTTCCCTACATACGATGCACCATTGTGACTGTTTGGAACTCTGCAGCGGATACTGCAAGTAATCGGATGCCTAATCATAATGGATCCTCTGGGAACACTAAAGTTTAGAAGACATAATGCGATAAAAATAGTGAGTGTGGAACATCGAATGTCGAGTTCAAAACAGCCACAACAGTGAAACGTACGCAGGAACAAATTATATATATTCGTGTTTATCGTATTTTTTCGTGCATATGTGTGTATGCGTGTGTGTATGTGTGTGTGTGTGTGTGTGTATGTGTGTGTGTGTGTGGTGTGTGTGTGTGTGTGTGTGTGTATGTGTGTGTGTGTGTGTGTGTGTGTGTGTGTGTGTGTGTGTGTGTAAGTTTATTTGCTGGTGGTGTGTCACCGTAGCAGAATATACGACTAAGAAGGCAAATGAATTTTAGAATTTCTGATTTAATCATCTCTCTGAGGTGCTTCCTCTCATTTCCCGTCTCAATTTTTTCTCACTCGGGTCCTAGTCTATGGTAAAAGCCGTTTGCCGAACGTGCAACAAATGGTTCTGTGTCCCTTGCACATTTAGAAATTAAGGTCACGGCTGGAATGACTTTAATCGTAGAATTACTAACTGAAAGCAACGCCGGAGTTAAATAATAACAACATCCATGATGGCACAGACGACGTAGCAGATATGAAACCTCGCTCCACCTCAATGCCTTGGCTGCTTAGAAGTTTATCGGATGCGATTCTGTTGTCCCATGTTAATCTTTCGACAACAAGTCTGGATGCACAGTACGAAATGTCCTATTCACTTTTTGATCACTGAATACGAAATATAGCTCACGTGACCCTCCCCCGTTCGGGTGGTTTTCGGAATCACCATCATCCCTCGTACCCCGTTTACTACAGAGCGGACAGAAGCAGTATGAAATAAAGTGCTTTGCTCAAGTAAAAACGCACAGCCAATCTGAGAATCGAAACCGTCATCTCGCGATCGTAAGTGCATCCTTCATACAACTCTTCGAAACTTTGGAAGATATTTTCAGGAGTATGACTTTTCGGTTTTCAATATTTAATGTTTTGGACGGTGTTTAGGGCGTGTTGGATGAGGACAAGTTCTTTGCTGGCCCCAATGCAACCCGTCCCTATTTGTTGGAGAAAAGGGACAAGGGGAATGGTCGGCTACTAGCCTCTCTCTCGGGAGAGAGAGAGAGAGGTGGGGACAAAAAGAATGGGAGCAAAGCAGACAGACCGAAAGAGAGAGAGAAGAGAGATAGTGAGTAAGAGAGAGAGGGAGAGAGTGGGGAATTTAAGTGTGAGAGAAAGAGAAAGAGAAAGTGATAGACAAAAAGAAAGTGTGGGAAAGTGAATGACAGAGAAAGAGAGGAGGTAAACGTGACAAAGAAAGAAAGAAAGAAAGAACAAACCCCAGCGTTTGGTTGTTTTATTAATTTATCTCCCGCAGATGAAAGTCAAATTTGTCGTCGTTGGAATTTGATCTT
>NW_021824952.1:5000-16940 GCF_006345805.1 Octopus sinensis | reverse complement strand
TAGGGCTGAAATACTTAACTGACTACCCACATATATACATATCGTAACATGGTTCCAGTTCTCCACCTAAAGATCTAGATGAAAGAATTTTATCTGGTTGTCCATCACTCTACAAATGCTAATAAATCTACCTTTGCAGGCCTACCAATTTAGTTGATATTGACTCCTGTTTCTCTTGCCTACTTCCATGGAGCGTCCGACCATCTCAATGTCTTTGGTCTCCGAGGCGATCCTCAAAGCCTCTAGTTTCCGCTGTAGTCGCTCAAGAATCATTACACACAGAAGAGACACGGGAGAGCACAGCATTGACGGAGCGAATCTTTGAATATTTCCGATAGATGGCCATTCACTGTAAGCACTGAGCAGGTTTCACTATTTTACATTGATCTAGCTTTTGATGACGTGACGGAAACCGGTTGCTTTGGAAGAGAGCCACAAAATAGTGAGGGTAGACCCTGTCGACAGTATTTAATCAATCTATGTTGATCAGAGACCTACTTATACTCGATCCTTTGCCCGCCTTCTCTTGTATATTGCATGAGCCGGAGGTTGTCGCAGGAAGATCAGTCAGAGATGTCGCATCAACAATCAACTTACGAACTACAATCACCAACGCTTTCGCTAAACCATCGACAAAATTTTGAAAAGGACATTCAACAAAGAGTCAAAACTTACCAATAGGGTACCTCTTTCGTGACCTTTCTTCGAAGCTCTACCACCTCTCAACAGAGATTTTACTTTCTGCTGCTAGTTATGTTAGATATATGCCAACAAACCACCGAAAACGACAAGCTTAAAGACAAAAAGCAAATAGGATAAATCATTAAAAGCGGCGAGTAACTTCTGAAGCAGCTAGCCATTGTGTCCCGTATTTATGTGGCTTCTGTCAGCTTTTCACATCGCAACGCTTCCATGGTTGCAACTCGAGGTAGGCCGTCAAGATTTGCAGTTAAGTGTGATCTGGCCCATCATTTGTCCCAAATTTGAGCAAAGTACTACTGAAAAATCTACTTGGGATGAAGTAGTATGATCTTTATATGGTCCATGAAAGACAGAATTGTAGCTTTTTTTACCATGCCCCACCACTGCGATTTGGGCTTGGAAAACCGCTTGCGTTCCTTCGTGAAAGCACCTTAGCACTGACAACAGCTTCCTACTTCAATTGTGCCGGGAAATGTATGTTCAGATTTCAGTAACCGAATCTTGGTCTTTGAAGTCTACCTTGATCGAAAAAACACATCAAAATATGTCTGTGTGGCCGACGTCTTGAATTGTAAAGAGCCTCTGCCATCATTATCATCTACCCTAAAGAAACTTTATTGATATATGATCTGGATGAAACTATGTGATTTGTACCAGTCAACATTGGCACATTCGGAAAATCTAGTCGATACCTGTCAGACAGTTGAAAAGTCTTACCAGATTTGAAACCTAATGTCTAGCTCCATACATTCTCAGAGTGCATTCAAGACACCATTCTGATCTACAATTAGCACCAAAGAGCAAGACGTTCCTGGGGAAGTCTGTAGACGCCCTAAAATATGTGGTTACCTCGCATCTGTAGGAGGGTAGACGGCTACTAGTGTCAAGATACAGCCTCCGCTGTTGGTAACGTCCTGCACTACTGATTTCTTAATGCGTCTACAAAGATAATATTCATTGTGACTCCACTTCTAGATCTTGGGCAACTTGAACAAGTATATATCTCATAACAGTCGAAGATGGCTGCGTAGACTTGAGTTTCATGAATTATGGTCTCGCTGATGGCCAGCATATTTAACTAGTTATTTGAAGAGTGGGTGGTCGAGGGAAATGAGAAGGGGGCACTTATTTTATTCCTGCGGAAGGACTGGTGATTCGCCCTTCTGGTAAATTCTGGCTGTTTACACCAGTAATTCAAGGATATGGATAATTCAATGCTGAACAGGATGTTCCAAATACAGAGTTACAGTGCCATAACAAATTGCGATTGATATTTCGCCGTTGTTGTAATCAACACTAATATAGGCACACGCTCACAATTTGATGGTGCGAGAGATATTAAACACTTAAGCCTATGTCAGAAACGACTATGATTTCAGTTAAATAAGCATTAGCCTTCGTTATTTAATTGAGATCGTCTCTGATGAATCAAACACATAGTCAAAAACATTCCAGAGATAATCCCTCTGTTATATTTTTGAAGGTATTTTATAGGCGTAGGGGTGGCTGTGTGGTAAGTAGCCTGCTTACGAACAACATGGTTCCGGGTTCAGTCCCATTGCGTGGCACCTTGGGTAAGTGTCTCCTACTATAAACTCGGGCCGACCAAAGCCTTGTGAGTGGATTTGGTTGACGGAAACTGAAAGAAGCCCTTCGTATATATATATATATATATGTGTGTGTGTGTGTGTGTGTGTGTGTGTGTATACGTTTGTGTGTCTGTGTTTGTCCCCCTAACATCGCCTGACAACCGATACTGGGGTGTTTACGTCTCCGTAATTTAGCGGTTCGGCAACAGAAAACGATAGAATAAGTACTAGGCTTACAAAGAATAAGTTCTGGGGTCGATTTACTCGACTAAGGGCTGTGCTCCAGCATGGCCGCAGTCAAATGACTGAAACAAGTAAAAGAGTAAAAGAGTAAAGAGTATTGTATATTTCAAATTACCTTACCAAATGCATCCATCTTTGTATAAGACAAGTAGGTGTGGTATGGAAGAAATTTAGCTGCTATCTCTTGTAAATGTAACTCTCTTTTTCTAGCGCCTAATTAGCACGGTTGTTGTACAAAACGATGCTGTTACAGGTGAAAATTGTGAAATGCTGTGATGTTCATGTATTTTCCCTGTGTAAAATGATTTTAAATGGAACTGAGACTTGCATTAAAACTGGCTTGTATGCAAATGATCTCTTGCCGTATAATGTTCTTCTGTGACTTAATAAGGATCTCAAACATTGAAGTAAGGTCTAAAACAATTCAGGTTGTTTCTAACACAGACACGTGACCAGATATTTAGGGAGTGGTGTAGTCGATTTAATGGACCTTAGTACTTGAATGGTTCTTTATCATATCGATCTCGAAAGGATAAAAGCCAAATTTTGCTTTGGCGGGATCTAAGGCTGGAATATAAAGAGCCGAAACAAATACTATAAGTCCGGTACTCTAGCAGTTCTAACATTCCTCTTCATTATTTCTTATAGAAGTAAGGCTGGATCATAAGCACGTCGGACAAAATGCTTAGTAGTAATTCGTTTGTCTTTACGTTCTATGTTTAAAGGCCGCCGAAGCCGACTTTGCCTTTCATTCTTTCGGAGACGATGAAATAAATACCAGTTGGGCACTGGAATCGAATTAATCGTCTCGGAATGTAACGAACTCAAGCACTTCAGAAGATATTGTTCTACGCTCAAAGAATTCTACTAACCACCAATATTAAACACCAAGACCATTAGAAAACACAACCAGATTTAACACCGAAACGCAAGTCCACGAATATGGCGGCACGCCAGAGAGTGCAGCAGAAAACTGACCGACCGGAAGCTGTTGAAATAACATAGTTGATGATGAGAATAGTGAATAGTGATTTTTAAAAAATAGGCAAAATGTCATAGAATATCACATATTTTGAATGGATACGATATATTCTATTATATCGATCAATGTCAACTTTGCTTTTCGTCATTTCGGAGTCGATAAAATAAGAAACAGTCGAACACTGGAATCGATGTACTCAACTTACCTCTTCCATAAAATTTCTGGCTTTGTGCTAAGATTGCAAGAAATTATTATTGCTGTTCGTGAGCTAAAGGAATCGTTAAAAGGACGGGAAAAGTACTTTGTAGTATTGGTTCTGGTCTTTTCAAAGTTTTAGGTTTAATTCCCGCAGTGATCAATTGTGCCATTCAAAATTTCGAGGCCGATCAAATAAAGTACCAGTGAAGTACCGGGATCGGAGTATTAACAAACCCTTTCTTCTTAAAAATTGCTGTGCTTCTGCTTTAAATTAGGAGCTTTCATTACTCTTTTACTCTCTCTTTTTTACTCTCTTTTACTTGTTTCAGTCATTTGACTGCGACCATGTTGGAGTATCGCATTTAGTCGAGCAAATCGACTCCAGGACTTATTCTTTGGAAGCCTAGTACTTATTCCATCGATTTCTATTGCCAAACCGCTAAGTTACGGGACGTAAACATACCAGCATCGGTTGTCAAGCGATTTGTGGGGACAAACACAGGCACACAAACACACACACACACGCACATATATATATACATACATATATACGGGCTTCTTTCAGTTTCCGTCTACCAAATCCACTCACAAGGCTTTGGTCGGCCCGAGGCTAGAGTAGAAGACACTTGTCCAGGGTGCTACGCAGTGGGAATGAACCCGGAACCATGTGGTTGGTAAGCAAGCTACTTACCACACATTAATTTTATTTAGTCTCAAGTCAATATTTGATTGGAGACGGGTGTATATAATCGATTTATATTGACCTCAAAACACTCGGCAAATTTATTGAGAATCGAAATTAGAGTCAAGTGCTGATATTAGAATGTTATAGGGGTTAAAATTCGTGACTCTTGGGCACATGGCCACACATTGGTTATTGTTATTGTTTGAGTTACTGTTTTTGAAATTGTTGCTCTTGTTATTATTGTTAACATTCTTGATGCTGTTGTTATTCTCATTGTTACACTTGTTATTGCTGCTGCTGCTAGTGCCACTGCTGCTGCTGCTGCTGTTGTTGTTGTTGTTGTTGTTGTTGCCGTCGTGAGCGTTCTGACAGAATCGTTAGGGAGTCGGACAAATGAAGAAAGAGAAAATCAGAAAGTAAGAGAGAGAGAGAGAGAGAGAGCGAGGGAGAAATTGAGAGAGATGTCATTACATGTAATCGATAATAATAGGTGACTGCTGTAGACAGTTTGTGATAACAGTACAACTGACTTCAGTGAGATTCGACCTCGCAACCCAGTAATTGATAACTTGTAGAACGCAGCTACCATAAAATCGCAAAATCTTTGTATCTCGGCGAGGGAACGCCTTGTAGCAATGCGTCGCATGGTTCAAGTCTAATTATAATGGCGACATTAATGATGTTAACGACGACGCTAATGATGGCGATGATGATGGCGGGTATGATGGTGTTGATGATTATGATGATGATGATGATGATGATGATGATGATGATGATGATGATGATGATGATGATTGTTATCATGTTGATGGTGTTAACGATAATGTCAAATAACAAAGAAGCAAATCACAAAATGTGTGTATGTACAAGCGTATATACAAATATGAAATGTATATATGTGTATGTGTGTGCATGTGGATTTGTATGAGTATGTGCGTATATGTTATTTGCGCTTACATGCACAAACACTCACACACACACACACATACAGACACACACGCATACACAACTCTAGATATGTCTACGCATTGATTGTAGATTTCTAGATTTGATAGGATACAAGAGATTTATTATATACTTAGGGCACAACAAAACATATACTCGTTATGTATATATATGTATATATTATATACGTATACAAATATATATATATGTTGTGTGTGTGTGTATGTGGACTCGTGTGTGTGTGAGAGTTTGTGTGCAATCATATATCTATGCACACGCACACAAATATACAATGACATACATACATATACATACATACATACACACAAAACTATATATCTTCATACATACACTATGTTTCACACTATATGCTACAGCCATAATTATTTCATTTCCTTCATAACTACTTGAGGTTTTGTGGTTTCGTTTTTCGGTTTTTGTTTTTCGTTTTCTGTTTTCGTTGTTCGTGTTTGGTTATTGAGTTTGTGAGGTTTTGGACTGTAGTTAAAGATCTTATTATATCTATCAGAATCCCAATGATTTGTTTTTTTCTTTTTTTTATTATTAATTCTTCTTTTGCTGCAATTATTGTAGTTGTAGTTGTTATTGTTGCCGGTTTTATTATTATTAGCGTAATATTTTATCATTTTTTGTATTACCATTTATTAGTTTTGAATATTGTCTGCGAATTTATAATAATAATCATATATATATATACATACATATATACATACATCTATGTATACATATATATATATATATATATATATATATATATATATATATATATATAATATGCACATATATGTATGCGTGTGTGAGTGTATATATATATATATATATATATACATATACATATACATACACATACACACACAGATATCTAGATAGATAGATAGATAGATAAGATAGATAGATGATCGATAGATAGATAGATAGATTGATAGATAGATAGATAGATAGATAGATAGATAGATAGATAGATAGATAGGTAGATAGATAGATAGATAGATAGATAGATAGATAGATAGATAGATAGATAGATAGATAGATAGATAGATAGATAGATAGATAGATAGATAGATAGATAGATTGATAGATGTCGAGGTATGTAGCTTAATGGTAAGAGTCTTGCTCTCGTGATCGTAAGATTGAAGTATCGCTTACCGCACGGGCAGAGCGTTGAGTTCCTGTGCAGCACTTAACTTCATTTCACGTTGTTCTAGGCCACCCACTAGGCAAAAGTGAGTAATCCTGTGTCAGAGGATAGAAAACTGTTTTATGATATCTTCATATGTAGGTAATCCAATAGCAAAATCATGCGCATAATTGAATTATGATAACTCTTCATATATGTGCACGTACGCAAGAGTGTATGCACACACACACAAAATGTGTGACTATAAATATATATATATGTATGTGTGTGTGTGTGTATATATATATAGCGGGAGAGTAAGAAGAAAAAAAAAGCGAAAATGCACATTGGAAATAAAAAAAATGTGAAGGCTTTTTTATGAAAAGTAACGGTAGATATATACAATTAATGAACTGAGGTAGGAATAATAGTAATAAAAGTCATTACTCTGAATTGCTAAAGAGATTCAAAGGCATAACGGTTTCGTAAATTACTGTTCACTGGCTTTGAATGCTCACCGATAACCGAACGGTGTCGGGTCTACCTGTCCCTGAGTAAAAAGATTATGTGTAAGGGAGGTAAGTAGTTCTGGATTTGGTGCAATTAGGGTAGATATAATGCTGTAATGTGAATAGTGTAGGGGATTATGGGGGTTAATGGTATTAATTGAAAGGTTAGTAGCGTTCTGCATTAGCTTATGCATTCGTATTGAGTTGTGAAAGATATTTATTGATAAAAGTTGCCTCTTTATTCATTCTTTGCTGTATGAGGTGTTCTGTGAAAATTGATAGAAGGGGAAAATTGGGAGATTAGGATTATATACATATATGCTCAGTGTGCAGACGGTATTTGAGGACATGCATTTCTAGTCATTATTTGATTTGACTAATTTCTATTGAATTTCTTTTTCAGAAAATAACAATGACAGGTGCTATGCTTACTAATGAAATGAAAAGGCAAGCTGTGGCTTTGAAGGCTAAACATGGTGATTTAGAAATTTCTCGTTTTCTGAAAGTTGCAAGATCTTGTGTCTACAAGATTCGGTGTGAAATAGAGAAAGAAGATGGAATCGTATTACACGTATCAAAACGTAAAAAAGACATTCCAAACTCTCTGATTCTATCAGGACTCTTGAATTTATTCACGAAGTTAAGCAAAACATTGAAGACAAACCAGGAAAATCAATGATATCAATTGCAAACAAATATGGTGTCTCAGTAAAAAACAATCAGAAATGTTATGCATGAAGACATCAGAGACAAATCTTAAGTGATGAGAAGAGGTCAATTCATGTCAGAAAAAACTAAAGAACAAATATAAAAGTCCATCAGAAGATGGTGTTTTTTTTCTCAGATGACAAAAACTTTGACCAGGACCAGAAAACTAGCAGAAGAAATTACTAATGGCTATGCATAGACCCTTCTGTGGTTACAAGTGTAATGCACGCAAAATTCCTAAATATATCATGGTTTTGGCTGTTGTTAGCAATGAAGAACATGTGATGCCTCCTCACTTTTTTCCACAAGGCCTTAGGGTGAATGCTGCTGCGGATCAACAGTGTATGCAATGAAGACCTTATGTCTTTCAACAAGATTCTGCACCATCACACAAGGCCCAAATGACACAAGAATGGATGGCTGAAAATTTGCATGATCACATCATCCCCAACATTTGGCCTCCTAATTCTCCAGATCTCAGTCCACTGGGCTACTATGTAATGAGCATTGTTGAGAAAAATGTCAACGAACAACCCCATAGCACCAAAGATTATTTGAAAGCCGCCATAGTTCGAGTTATGTCCAGTACGAACAAGGACCACTTAATCTGAGCTTGTAAAGGACTTCGACCCCGAGTCGAGGCAGTCATTGATGCTTGTGGTGGTTTTATTCAATGAAATTATTAAATTGATAATTTAGCTTTATGTTTATGTTACTTTTATAAAAATACAGTTTTTTTCTGTTATTATATAAACATTTTTTTAAACCATAAATCTGTCCTCAAATACCGTCCGCACTCTGGATACACACACGCGCGCGTACATACATGTCTATCCAAATACATAATGGTCATTTATAAACGGTTCTTCCTTCAATGATTTCAGGATCATGACTTACATTTTTGTAAACTGAACACACTACTTACTACACACCTCACTCAAACACACACAAACCACACTCAAACACAAACAAACACGCACATTTACATACACGCACATACACACATACACCAGATATACACACAATCACACACACTCACTTACGCACACATAGACAGACAGTTATTAGAAACTAACATGAACTGAACACCAACTTCTTGCAATAGATTTTCGAAAATTCTGGCAAAATTGTTAGGAAATCTATAATTCTTCCGACTGGATTATCAGAACACCTTGAATATTATTCTGATAATCCAAATTCAGAAAGGTGTATTATAGATTAATGGAATGGTATTTGGAATTACATGAAGTCCGGGAATGTAGTACGAAGTACATGATTAAAATTCAATCAAGTGGACTTCCTCCTCTCTATTTCAAAAGCGTCTTTGGAATTTTGTCAGTTTTTATTAAGTTGATATAATATTATTATATATAAAAATTCATATGAATTGAACCTAACAACATAGAATTGCTTGAAGTAGGTATGGAGTTCTATGAGAAAAATGAGGTCTCTGAAGTAAGATTGCACATCTTGATATTATTCTCAACTCTGAGTGATCTTAAGCTGCACAGCGTTCGGGCTTTACCGTGATGATGGACTAACTGTTTTGCAATTCATAAATATCCAAACATTGGACGCTATTTCGAATGAGTGAGAGTTGTTTAAAAATTTAAATAAATAAGAATTTAAGCATAGTTAATTTTTTCTCTTTATTTATGAAAGGATCACTACCCTATTTATCGTGAAACTCAACGAGAATATCCAGTAAATTAAATTTATTTCAAACCATTCCCATTAACTCTAATTTGACGGCAATACATTAAATTGAGATACATTTCATGTAGATCAACGTAGATATATATATAACTGAAAAATAGTAAATGTTATATTATATGATGTAATCATTCATCTGCATTTAAACTGGTTCTTTCAATGTTGCTTGGATTATCGAGACATTTTAATTAAGAATTTTCCTTATCTAACGGCTAGAACCCCTGTACATACATGCATACATGCATGCATGCATACATATATACATACATACATACATACAAACATAATACATGCATACAGACAGACACAAACACACACACAACCACACACACAAACACATACACATACGCACACACACACGCGCACACACACACGCGCGCGCAGAGGTTAGTCTAAATGTTACGCACCAAAACATTTGACATTTTATTATACTGCAATATTATTATTATTATTATTATTATTATTGTTGTTGTTGTTGTTGTTGTTGTTGTTGTTGTTGTTGTTGTTGTTGTTGTTGTTATTATTATTATTATTATTATTATTATTATTTGATGAAAGCTCTCAGCCTATTTTGCTGGATATCATAGACAGTGTCAGCTGTCCACAGCCAGCAGACTAAGGTGACACTTGTTTACTGGTCATGCCTCAAGAACCCAGCAAAGAATTCTTTGACGATTTTTATAAGCAATGACGATTTTTATAAGTGTTCTATCCTTACATATACTAATCAGCACAATCTTTTGGATTTCTATGAGACATGGTTCTCCTTGGATGTTATCCAGATGTTTCTGACATCCCTTTTTGATCATATCTAGGGAAACTACAATAACAGGAGCAATTCTCGTTTTAATATGTCACATCTTTTGCATTTCAATTTCCAGATCTTTATATTACTTAGTTTGCCAAATTCCTTGACAAATATATCTTTATCGGTGGGAACACTTACATCTATTAATCTACAAGTATTTTCTCCCTGTCTTTAATGACTATGTCTGGTCGATTAGCCTACATCGTTCTCTTGGAAAATCTCAGAGCATAATGATATTTTTACCTTCAACATTACTACTACTACTACTACTATTATTTATTTTGTTCGTCATGTACAAGATTGAATGTATTCATCATCATTTTATTTATTTTATTCAACTTTAGAAAAATTGAAGCAAGCCTTTGACAACTCCATATTTTGTGCGTGACATTTGTCCCATCTTACGTGTGTGTATATATATATATATTAGGAAGGTATATATCGTCGTGAGGATGTCTGTTATATATGAATATATATATATATATATATATATATATATATATATAATATATATATAGCATGGCCACAGCTCGTGAGCTGAAACTAGATAAAATAAAATAAAAAATAAATAAATATATACACATCGGTTACGACGACAAGTTTCCCAGTTGATCCGATCAGCGGAACAGCCTGCTCATGAAATATACGTGCAAGTGGCTGGGCACTCTACGGGCACGTGTACCCTTAATGTAGTTCTCAGGGGGATTCAGCATGGCACAGAATGCGACAAGGCTGGCACCTTTGAAACGCTGGTACAACTCAAAGGACTTGAGTAACGAGGTGAATGGACTTGAGTAACGAGGTGTAAAGTCTCTTTGCTCAAGGACTCAACATGTCGCTGGTTTTCGAGCCCCACAAACTTATGATCGCGATATGAATAGCTGAGCCACAAGCACACACACACGCACAACCAAACACACACACAGACATACACAGACATACACACACACACACACAGAGACAGACACACACACACACACTCTTTTACTTCTTTCAGTCATTTGACTGCGGCCATGCTGGAGCACCACCTTTAGTCAAGCAAATCGACCCCAGGATTTATTCCTTGTAATCATTGTACGTATTCTATCGGTCTCGTTTGCCGAACCGCTAAGTTACGGGGACGAAAACACTAGGATCGGCTGTCAAGAGATGTTGGTTGGGAAAAACACAGACACACAAATAATATATACACACGCATACATGCATATATATATATATATATATATATATATAATATATATATATATATATATATATATGTAAGACGGACTTCAATTCCGTCTACCAAATTCTTTGGTCGGTCCGAGGCTATAGTAGAAGACACTTGCCCAAGGTGCCTCGCAGTGGGACTGAACCCGGAACTACTTACCACATAGCAACTCCTGCGTTATACATACATAAATAAATATATATATAGTCCTGTAACTAACGAATGTATATCTATATCTATGTATGTGTGTATGTGTGTGTGTGTGTGTGTGTGTGTGTGTACGTATGTTTGTATGTAGTTATGTGTATCTAACTATTCAGCTACCTTTCTGTGTCTTTTTCTCTTTCTTTTCACCCCTCTCTTTCTTTTTCTCTCTCTCTCACTTATTATATATAACTTATATATATATATATATATATATATATATATATATATATATATATATATATATATATATATACTAGCAGTATCGCCCGGCCTTGCTCGGGTTTGTAAGGGAAATAACTATAT
>NW_021824951.1:0-17146 GCF_006345805.1 Octopus sinensis | reverse complement strand
TACAAATATACATTCATGTATGCATATATGCATGGATGTGTATATACATGCGTGCATAAATCAAACATACGTATTTCTCTCCCTTCCTATCCACTCACCTATATATACAGAAAATACTTGAGGCATACACACATAGGTACATGCATACATGAACGTATAATGTATACACACATAATTTTTAACATACAGACATAATTGCCTACATACATATCTCCATCTATATATATATATATATATAATATATATATTATATAATTATAATATATATGCCTACATAAATACAGAATAAAGAAATAAAACTGCTTGATTTTGGTATACAATATATAATATATATATATATGAAAGAATGAGTTGAACGACTAGTTAACAAATATCCTTTATTCTCGACGTATGTTTCGAAGGCTGCATATTCCTAATTCCGAGAAATCTGCAATATGTACTCCTTATTCCTTCGGAATTAGGAATATGCAGACTTCGAAACATATGTCGAGAATAAAGGATATTTGTTAACTAGTCGTTCAACTCCATTCTTTCATATACTTATAATTTTAAAATAAACATACAAATTTCCTTTCCGCACGAAGCACGTGTCTATGCCCTAGGGACGTAGCTTCAACCGTGTTCTTTCTGATGTGAATTTGCTACCCAGGTATCGGTTATCTTTCGAATTATCCTTAATAAGATAATTCATTCAACTACTTAAATATATATATATATATATATATATAGATATTATATATATTATATATATATATATATATATATATATCATGTATACATGTAAATAGAGAAATGAAAAGATTAAAAATTTTCAGACAACGAATATTCAGTAGAGTTATAGAAGTAAGGTGTTACAAGTCCGACAGCTGTTTCTGGGGGCTCAGAGTTACTCCATAATGTTGTCAGATGTAGTTCGCCAAAATATGCAATCAATAATGGAAGCAAATAGTAATTGGATAGATCTGACCTTCATCTTTAGAGTGACGTACGTACGTAAGTACATACATACAAACATATATACATACGTACATACATGCATATATACATACGTACATACCTACATACATGCATATATATGTACGTATATACGTACATACATACGTATATACGTACACACATACATACATGCTTATATACGTATGTACGTTCATGCATACTTATGTATTTACGAACATTGATAGACATGTATATACATACAAACGTGCATATATCTACCATACATACGTATATCTGCCCATATGTACACATACATACATACATACATACATACACACACACATACATACATACATACATACATACATACATACATACATATATACACAAATACATACATACATACATGCATGCATACATATACACGTACATACACAAATACATACATGCATGCATACATACACACGTACATACATACATACATACATACACAAATACATACATACATACATGCATGCATACATATACACGTACATACACAAATACATACATGCATGCATACATACACACGTACATACACAAATACATACATACATACATGCATACATACACACGTAATACATAGATACATACATACATACACAAATACATACAGACATACATGCATGCATACATACACACGTACATACATACATAATACATACATACATACATACATACATACATACATACACACACACATACATACATACATACATACATACATACACATACATACATACATACATACATACATGCAATGGCGCCTTCATAAGCCGACGTGAAGACTAGTAGACTGTTTCATATGCCTGAATATGTCTTCTCGCCAATTGTACCGATCTTATATAGCTTAGGTCAATAATTTGCTCTGTGTGTGTGTGTGTGTGTGTGTGTGTGTGTGTTTCTTTGAGCTTTATTTAAGTTCTTCATAGAGTTCAAGCCGGTTGTTAACAAAGTGACAAGTCTATGTATGTATGTGTGTATCTATGTATGTATGTATGTATGTATGTATGTATGTATGTGTGTGTGTATGTGTATGTATGTGTGTATGTATGTATGTATGTGTGTATGTATGTATGTATGTGTGTGTATGTGTGTGTATATGTATGTATGTATGCATGTATGTGTGTATGTGTGTGTGTATGTATGTATGTATGTATGTATGTATGTATGTATGTATGTATGCATGTATGTATGTATGTATGTATGTATGTATGTATGTATGTATGTATGCATGTATGTATGTATGTATGTATGTGTGTGTGTGTATGTATGTATGTGTATGTATGTGTGTATGTGTGTGTGTATGTATGTATGTACGTGTGTATGTATGTATGTATATGTATGTATGTATATGTATGTATGTGGGTGTAGGTATGTATGTATGAATGTATGTATGTATTATAAGAGCTGCTTCTATATTCGACTAGTTAACGCTATTTAGACTGAATCCCCAAAATAAAACTTCGTTCAATTTCGATTCTGTGAATACCGACATAGTGCCAACAACAACAACAACAACAGCAGCAGCAGCAGCAGCAGCAGCAGCAGCAGCAGCAGCAGCAGCAGCAGCAGCAGCATTAACATCAAGGGAAGACACGTCTTTCAGCGCATCGAAGACGACGTCAGCATTTCTATAACTACTTTTTGTGTTTTCTCCAATATCCAGATTTATTCCAGTGCTATAAAATAAATCCTGATAGCATTCTTCTATTCTCGAAAACGAATCGCTTAAAGAATTACGGTGACGAAGTCGATAATCCGCCAAAAATGGAACCATTTCGCGGCTAAATGTCTCCGTCAACATGTATCGATCATTTCCAAAGAAATGGCTGCCCCATACAGCAGCTGTCCTTCCAACCGCTGAAATATCAATCATATTAATGAAAGACTTCCGAAACAAACCTTAAACTACCATAGAAAGAATTGGTAAAACTGTAAAGAAACCATTGACCTAAGCACCACCTGTCTACCATTATTATCCCATCCTTCAACACAGAGAAAAACCAAAGAAAATGTTAATTTTATGTTGTAAGTAAAAGGTGAGACCTAAGTTCACCTACCTTGAATTGAAGGTGCAAAAATGTCTGAAATGTATGGAGATCATCTTTTCCCTTCTATTTTTTTTTTTACTTGTTTCAGTCATTAGACTGCGGCCATGCTGGGGCACCGTCTTAAACAATTTGTTTTGTTAGAAAGAATCGATCCCAGTACTTACTTTTTAAATTCTGTTACTTATTCTATCGATGTCTTTTGCCGAACTGCTAAGTTACGTGAACGTAAATTCACCAGCACCGGTTGTCAAGCAGTGGTGGAGGGACAAACACAGACACAAAGACACACACACATACACACACAACACACACACCACGCACACCACACACACACACACAAACACACATACACATATGCGTATTTCTTTTTACTACCCACAAGGGGCTAAACATAGAGGGGACAAACAAGGACAGACATAGGTATTAAGTCGATTACATCGACCCCAGTGCATAACTGGTACTTTATTTATCGACCCCGAAAGGATGAAAGACAAAGTCGACCTCGGCGGTTTTTAGTCGACCTCGACGGAATTTAGTCGACCTCGACGGGCGTCTTTAAGTTTCCGGCGTCCATAGCCAGTCACAAGGCTTTGATCAGCCTGGGGCTATAGTAGAAGACATTTGCCGAAGTGCCATACAGTGGGACTGAATCTGTAACCATGAGGTTGGGAAGAACTAACGGAAGGACACTGCTACATGATAACGACTTCATTAACGAACCTCCATTAAAGAAATTGTGAAGTGCGTACGGAGAATGCAATGGATCATCGTCTCAATAGATGCAGGCCCTACCGCATGTTTAAGTGTTTTCATCTAAGATTTTAGCACGTGCCAAACACAACCAGAAATAAATATGGAGCCAGAAGTATCAGTAGAACTTAATTTATCAACGATTAAGCTCAGGCGTGAAACAAACAACGACACCCGTTGTTAGAAATTTAGGAGTGGCTGTGTGGTAAGTAGCTTGCTTACCAACCACATGGTTCCGGGTTCAGTCCCACTGCGTGGCACCTTGGGCAAGTGTCTTCTACTATAGCCTCGGGCCGACCAAAGCCTTGTGAGTGGATTTGGTAGACGGAAACTGAAAGAAGCCCGTCGTATATATGTATATATATGTATGTGTGCGTGTTGGTTTGTGTGTCTGTGTTTTTCCCCCTAGCATTGCTTGACAACCGATGCTGGTGTGTTTATGTCCCCGTCACTTCGCGGTTCGGCAAAAGAGACCGATAGAATAAGTACTGGGCTTAAATAGAATAAGTCCCGGGGTCGAGTTGCTCGACTAAAGGCGGTGCTCCAGCATGGCCGCAGTCAAATGACTGAAACAAGCAAATGAGTAAATAAGAATGAGTAAATGCATGCTTAAATCTTCTTTTACTTGTTTCAGTCATTGGACTACGACCACGTTGGGATACCGCTTTGAAGGGTTTTAGTCGAACAAATCGACCTTAGTTTTTTGGTATTTTTTTTAAAGCCTGGTACTTATTCTATCACTCCGCTAAATTACGGAGCTGTAAACAAACCTGCTGTGAGAGGAGAACAAACACAGACATAGAGACACACAGCCATATACACTCAGCGACATATTCGTATACGACGCCTTCCGCACAGTTTATCTCAATGAAATTCACTCACAAGGCCCTTGTTGGTTTGGGGTTATAGAAGACGCTTGCACAAAAGAGATGCGCATTGGGGCCACACCCAAAACCACGTGGTTTCAAAGTGAACTCCTTATCCATGCGGCCAAGCGTTTTATAAATTTTATACAAGACGTTTAAATAAGGTTCTTTTCGATTATTACAACTCTACACCCAAAATAAATTAGGAGCAAAGGCGAAATGAAGGACCGACGAAGTAGCGTTGAATAGTCTCTTAGTTTATAAAGTTGTATGAGTGGAAGCCATGGAAATTTCACAGAAAAAGATTGAGAAAAGTTATATAAGAATGATCTGCATTTTCATTTTTGCTTTGCTAAATTATTTCACTTCCAGTCAAAATCCTTCCTCAAATTTCCTTCTTCAAAGCACTTTATTTTATTTTTCTTTCTACTTCTTCAACAAACTTTTTAACCATGTAATTCCCATCTTCATGTCTTTAACATGTCTCTCTTTCACGTCACTTCTCACTTCCACAAACCACGTGATTGGTAGCATAATGCATCGGCTGGCTATCTGCTCTCTCATTCACTCTCACATTCTCTCTTTCAATCCACCGCCTCCTCCTCCACCTCCTCCTCTCTAGCAAGCTAAATCGTAAAGTGTGAACGAACAGATAGAAGAATAATATTATAGATTTAGTTCAATAAAAAAAATTACTTTTCACTATCCACACACCACCATCATCAGTAACAAAGCTCATTTCATTTCAACCCAGCTGATTGTTTATATATACTTTTTCTTTCTGTCGATCTATCTCTACTTTGATAATATAAATGCTACACGCAACCCTCTACACCCCCCACCCCTCTCTCTCTCTCTCTCAATGTAACTGCCTCCCCTGTCCATCTCTATTTACCTTTCTTTAATCTCACCATCCGAACATCACCCTCTGCTAAATATTGTATCCCAAACATATCTCTTTCTTTTTAACTTTCCCTCCCCACCTTACAGAACGTCGTTAACACTTCCTTCTCCCTCTTTTCTCTCACCGTTTTCCCCCCTCGCTCTTCGCCTCTCCCTTTAACTAACCACGTAACGCATTTAGCCTTTTAGACATCTTTCTGTACGTCTTCCTCACTTCTTTCTTCTCAACCCACATTCCTCCCTCTCTCTCATTCTTACTCCACCTCTCACTCACTTCACCTCAACATCTCTGACTAACTAAAGCATAATGGGCGAACGAACAAGCAGATTATTATATAGATTGTAAACGCAAAACACTGCGACAACGTAGCTTCATTATTGTAAATATAAAACCGTTTCTTAATGTTTTAATGTTAGTCACTTGAATTGATGTAATTAGCAACATTACCAGCTGCTCTAGGCGCTTATTTGGGAAAAAATGAATAGTTTATTAGCCTTCCTGCTATTACTGAACATAGAGCAATTATTGCTTATACTATACAACATTGGTCTTTCAAGAGAGATTTTCTATATACTAAGAGGAAGTCTATGGCAGCTAGAAATATTATTGAAAACTAAGGGGCGTTTTTGGGTTTTGTTTTTTTGAGAGATACAGCTGAGATTAATAACAATTAATAACAATGTGTGTGTGCGTGTGTGTGTGTGTGTGTGTATGTATGTGTGTATGTGTGTTTCGTTACTAATCCATATAAATTGTCGAACAGAAGAAATGAATGGAAAGTAAAAATATTTATGATTTATTGAAATTTTAAAATAAATACATCTAAACGGTTTCACATTTGTCAAGCAGTGGTAGAGGGACAAACACAAACACACACACACACACACACACACACCACACACACGCACGCACACACACACAACACACACACACACACACAAACATACAAACACACATACACATATACGACGGGCGTCTTATAAGTTTTATTTTTGAGAGACGTGCGGCTGTGTTGCACGTTTCTTGTGAGAAACTCTTTTGAAAATCAGGCAAATTGGAAATCGCTTAAGTGTATTAATTTTGATAATTCTTCATATATACTCTCTCAGCATTATCAACTTCATTTATTTCTTACACACACTCACACACACCACATACATATATTTATTTCTCTATTGCCCACAAAGGGCTACACACTGAGGGGACAAACAAGGACAGACAAACGGATTAAGTCGATTACATCGACCCCAGTGATTAATTGGTACTTATTTAATAGACCCCGAAAAAATGAAAGGAAAATTCGACCTCGGCGGAATTTGAACTCAGAACGTAACGGCAGACGAAATATCTATTTCTTTACTACCCACAAGGGGCTAAACGCAGAGGGGACAAACAAGGACAGGCAAAGGGATTAAGTCGATTACATCGACCCCAGTGCGTGACTGGTACTTATTTAATCGACCCCGAAAAGATGAAAGGCAAAGTCGACCTCGGCGGAATTTGAACTAAGTACGTAACGGCAGACGAAATACCTATTTCTATTTCTTTAGTACCCACAAGGAGCTAAACATAGAGAGGACAAACAAAAACAGACAAACGAATTAAGTCGATTATATCGACTCCAGTGCGTAACTGGTACTTAATTTATCGACCCCGAAAGGAAGAAAGGCAAAGTCGACCTGCGCGGAATTTGAACTCAGAACGTAACGGCAGACGAAATACCGCTAAGCATTTCGCCCGGTGTGCTAACGTTTCTGTCAGCTCGCCGCCTTCCACATATATATATTCTGGTCTTGCTATAGACGTTGGTGCAAATAACGATAATTTGTCGGTTGACAGATACAAGCAGCGATCAGCAAACAATTTGTCCGCTGAAGGTATAAGCAAATCTAATAGTTTGGTTCAGGCTGAAGAGTCCCAACACGTCGAAACATCGGCATCCTAGAATCCCGTGCGACAATGAGCAGCGTGTGATGAACAAACTGTAGCTCGTAAAAACGAAAAGTTGTCCTTCTGTGACGTACACTACAGCGACAAGCATATTTTGTGCTCGAAGCTGCCGAGACGTTTTATCAATTAAGAATGCAAATGAAATAATTATGACGTTTTGAGAAAGTCATTAACAAAAAGAAATTCTGCTTGAGGCATCTAACTCTTGTTATTTCGTAGTTTTCTAATACACACATACATGTGTGAGTAGTGTGTGTCTGTGTGTGTGTGTGTGTGTGTGTGTGTGTGCGTGTACAGGTGTGAGTGTCTATGCATATATACATAGATACACATGCGCATTCACACACATGTAATTATGGAGAAAGCTTTAACCCAAACTGATCAGAATTAATATTTATTATATATACACACACTCACACACACATATTATATATACACATATATGTATATATATATACATATACATGCATACACATACATATATATATACATATATATATATATATACATAGACACATATATGTTTATATATTATAGATGCATACATATACATATATATGTATATATTCATACACACACGCGCGCGCAAGCATACACACACACATATATATATTATACATACACATATGTATATATACACACACATATACATACATATACACACATATATGTTTATATAGATACACACACACACGCACACACACAAATATATATATATATATTTCAAAATGTGACCTCGTGTGTACCGTTGGCGATTTTTTTCCCTCTGTCTTCCCTTCTCTGGATCTTTCCTTCTCCTATGTTTCCGACGAAGAACTCCGCTCGAAACGTTAACCCTCCTTCTTTCCTTTTTTCCTGAGCGTCAAATATACTATATTTGTTCCACGTCCTCGCGTGTTGTGTTTTTTTGTGCTTCTTGTTTGGATTAATATATATATATATATCTATATATATATATATATATATATATCTATATATATATATATATATATATATATATATATATATATGTATGTATATATTGATACACGCGCCGCACACACATATATATATATCATTACTTACGCCCAACCCGAAGTAAATATTAACACGCATGCATGCTTGTATATACAATTACATTGTCATCCATTGTTTTTTCTAACACCACACATACAAGTGCGCGTGCCAGTATACACATAAATATGCTACGACCCCCATCCGCCACCTCCTGGAAGTGTGCAGCTGACTCCACACGCGTGTATACACTCAATCAAAACACTTATCCCTATACGCATCCAACCTTCGCCGCCACCTCCGTCATTCGCATCCTCACACGACCACCACCAGTGATAGTATCAGCTTTTACAACGTAATAAAGAAATAGGTATCTCCTGGTCTTCAGTATTTTGTGGGTCTGTATATAAAGAAAGCAATGATTGTCAACAATGTATGGTATTCGGCTGCATGGACCACATATTTGCGATCTTTACGGTTGACTTATATATGCTTCGTTGTCAGGGACCCGCTTACTGGAAACTAAATGCTTTATCGCCGGTGTGCCAAGCTTAACGAAAGCGGATTGGTGAATCAGTTAGGCAGGCGGTTACAGAGCAGTCACCAACAACGAAGAGTTCGGGGAAAGGCTTTAGTAAAGTTTAGCAAGAATAGAAGGAAATTGTGTTGAAACCTTAGAAGAGTCACTTATGAAAGGCATCGCAACAGACGCGTCCACGGTGAGATTCGCTTTCGACCAATTCTTCAATGTCAGAGCTAAGGTGTGTGATTGAAAAGTGAGGACGAAAGCTGGTCGATGTGTCCGAGTTGCAGACATACGACATGGCAACAAAGCCACAACACGGTTTCGATTGACCACAACGGGCCACGTTACTCAGCCCCAAGTAAATATATGCGGCTTTTCAGCAGCATTTTGCTTGACTGTTCAAGAAGAATGGCAGGCCGGAACGCAGGATGGATTTCAGGGCTTACCTCGATGGCCTGCTGCGTTGCGAAAAACCGAACACAAGGCGAATAAATCACCTGGTTTGGATGACCTGCTCTGTGAACTTTACTTTTGTTATGTCGCACGTTCGGATGACCTCTACTCAACTTCACTCTCGATGTCTAGACCTCTCCCTCTATATCTACGTATTGGGCTAGCCTACTTCATCGTCTGGGGGCGTCCACACAACACTTCCCTTTTTTGAGTTTTTTAAACCCGAATTTATCAATTTTATTTCCTCGGTGAGAAACTGACATATCTTTTTCTCTTAGCGTAAATTTCCATCATTTCTGTAGGTTTTCTCTTCCTGTTCGACCTATGTGGCGGTTCTGCTTTTGCTTGTGGTTCTGGGACCTGGAACAAATCATACCATAAATCCATTGGGTTATTCCTGCGTGAGTTCGAATCTCATCTCGTCGCCACTGTAATGTCGCACGTTCGGATGATCTCAACTCAACTTAACTCTACTTCTCTCTCGACGTCTAGACTTCTCCATCTATATATACGTATTGGGCTAGCCTACTTCATCGTCTAGGGGCGCCCACACAACAACTTTTAAATGTCAGGCTTGACTGGGTACCTCTTGGCAATTGGGAGAATATCAAGTCCTGCTAGTCGATGACGTCATCGTCATAGTATCCGGTATCAGGTACACCGAGGTGATCTGCAACGTTCTAATGGACAGCAAATAGCAACCAAGAAATGATTGTAAGCCTGCAGCTCGACTGGAAAGACAGGTCCATATTGCTCGACAGCGTTATGTGGCGCTGGAAGGACGGGCTGTTTAAATTGCTAGCGGCCTGGTTTAGTCCAGACCTCCAAATGGAGAAGAACTGGGACGAGATGACGCGCAGCGTGTGCAATGTCACCCAGAAATGAGCAGAAAACGCCGTTCATCCTTTCGGGGTGGAGGAGGATATGATTAAATAAGTACCAATTTAGTACTGGGGATCGACGTAATCGACTATCCCCCTCCCCCAAAATTTCAGCCCTTGTGCCTATAATGCAAAGGGTTATTGTGGTAGTAGTAGTGGTGGTGGTGGTGGTGGTGGTGGTGGTGGTGGTGGTAGTAGTAGTAGTAGTAGTTTTTGCCATCATCCTTCCTCTGTCGATAAGGTACCAGTCATAGACTGGGGTGGATAACACCGACGGTTTCCTCTCCTGCTCCGTTACCAGGAAACCTATATAATGATAATACAAGGGTTTTGTTTAAACTTTCTGTTGTTGCTTAGCCCATGTCAGTTCTGTATACGGCTTCAAAGCCAGCCCCCTAAGATAATAATAATAATAATAATAATGAAAAGAATCTCTACCAATGATAATTCCCTCTTTATTCTACTCCGTAGAACTGCATTCTTTATTGCGACCTTTCTTTCTCCAAGTCAATCAAATTAGGAGAGATTCGGTTGTTATTTCTAGCAGTCAAAGCAACCACGTAAAACCCTCCCTCGCTGACTTGAAGTTGATTATTTTTCTGTTTTTATGGTAATGTTTTGTTGTTGTTTCAACTGCAATTAAACTGCTACTACTGCTGCTGTTGCTACTACTACTGCTGCTGTTGCTGCTGCTGTTGAAATTGATTTTTTTTTTTCTGGGTGTTCACACACTTGTAATAATGTTCTTTTTGTTCTTCTAACAGTCTAGTTGTTATTACAATGTTGTTGTTGTTGTTGTTGTTGTTGATGATGATGATGATGATGATGATGATGATGATGATGATGATGATTATGATGATGATGACGATGATGATGACGATGATGATGACGACGGTGGCGGCGTTACGTGTTTTCTCTACCACGGTTCCTATGCGTAGATGTTAAGTAGATATTAAGTGTTATCTCTTGCCGTTATCACATTGCTGTTGCTTTTGTAACCATCTGGAAGCGCCACCGCCGCCGCAACCGCCACCACAACCGCCACCACCACCACCACCAACAACAACAACAACAATAACAACAACAACAACGTCTCCTTCCAACGAGTAATATTGCTCTACAGCTATATCTTTCCCGCCACACGACTTTCTCTCTCCCCCTCTCTCCCCCTCTCTCCCACCTCTCTCCCCCTCTCTCTTTTCTCAATTTCTCTCTCACTCACTTCTTACTACCTCCCACCCCTCTCTTTTCCTGTCTTACCGTCACCCTTTCACCTCTCTCTCGCTCCTTCTCTCTCCCTCTCTCTTTCTTTTCCCTGTCTCACTTTCTCCCTTTCACCTCTCCCTCCTCCTCTCTCTCTCTCTCTCTTACTCTTCCTATATCTACAAATCTCTAAATCCCATCTCTCTTATTCCCACCCCGCCATGCCATCTTCCTCATTCTTTCCCGCCCTATCCTCATCATCATCATCTCTAAATCATCTTCTCTAGGTCCTCGTGTTTCCCTTACCTTGCAAATATGCAACACTTGATTTATAATTTAAGGGCCGCGGCCCTGTTGCTTTTCACGGTCACCAAACCATTTTGCTTTTCAGTTTTTTTTTTTCTTCATATTTTAATCAGGCGTTAAAGCAGGTGTTCCCTGCCTTTTACAGCATCTCTTAAACTGTTGACGAGATGGACAAAGGTGTTCTGGAACCCAAGACCTGGCCTGAATACATACAACATAGGGGACCACGTTGAAGTTACCCAAGATGTTATGTGGTGAAATTATAATGGCTGGCGATTTAGGTCTATCCTCAAGTGTCCTCTACTATAGCCTCGAGCGGACCAAAGCCTTGTGAGTGGATTTGGTAGACGGAAACTGGGAGAAGCTTGTCGTATATATATACATGTGTATTTATACGTATATATACATGGGTGTGTGTATGTTTGTGAGTCTGTGTTTGTTACCGCACCATCGCTTGACAACGGATGCTGGTGTGTTTACGTCTCCGTGACTTAGCGATTCAGCAAAAGAGACCGATATAATACGTACTAAGCTTACAAAGAATAAGTGCTGGGGTTGATTTGCTCGACTAAAAGAGGCAGTAAAAAAACAGGTATTTCGTCTGCCGCTACGTTCTGAGTTCAAATTCTGCCGAGGTCGACTTTGCCTTTCATCCTTTCGGAGTCGATTAAATAAGTACCAGTTACGCACTGAGGTCGATGTAATCGACTTAATCCCTTTGCCTGTCCTTGTTTGTTCTTTCTATGTTTAGCCCCTTGTGAGCAAAAAAGAACTATATATATTTCTTTACTGCCCACAAAGGGCTAAACATAGAGGGGACAAACAAGGACAGACAAAGGGATTAAGTCGATTACATCGACCCCGGTGCGTAACTGGTACTTTATTTATCGACCCCGAAAGGATGAAAGGCAAAGTCGACCTCGGCGGAATTTGAACTCAGAACGTAACGGCGAACGAAATACGGCTACGCATTTCGCCCGGCGTGCTAACGTTTCTATCCGCCTAAATCCTTCTGTCTAAAGAATTTTACTTCCTTTATGGCATTCTGCATACACGCCTAACCAATGCCCTAAGTCGCCTTCTATTCGATTTCCTTTACTCCTTTTCCCTATTTTTTTTCCATCTATATTCAATTTGTTAAATATGACTTCCTCAATCTTATTTTCAATCACACTCCTCTATTATAGACATTACACTTTCGTGGTAAAAGTTTTATTAATTCGATAAAAATTTATCTACTGAAATTGATTTTCTTTACAATAGTTCTGTTTTTGCAGTTTGAATATTACTTATGCTAGCTTAACACGGCAGCCCAGGGCACAATGAGTAGAAGCACCATACGGAATACAACATAATCTCTGTTGTCCTATAATTTTCAATGCTATATAAATGACAATGCGTCTTCCAGTCTTGTCTTTCATATTCTGTCTTCAAGGGAGAGCAATAATCAAAAGAAATATATAATACCCTATCTCTTAACCAGAAACCTAAAGTTAGAAGCTGTTCTTTCGGTGGCGAGTGATTTTGCAGTGTGTGAAAATAAAAGGCAAACAATTTTGAATATATGTAAGACTAAGCACAGACCTATGTTTCTCTCCAAATAGAATACTTACACAAATTCTTATTCATCACCTGTTGGCACAAGAAAGGGCGTGAAAATTACAAAAGATACAAAATCTTGAGGAAGTAGAGACGATGTGTTTATCCATCAACGATCCGGTGGAAGCAACGTACGTCGCGGAATTTCAAAGTAAGGCTGCTAAGCCACCTCAGCATTTATGGCGACAAAAACTTTCGCAACTATTGACAGCTGGTTATGGTGATTTAGAAATTGCCATTTAATCGATGAAAAAGTTACACATGGTGAAACAGGAAACCAAACCGTCCAGGAAGATGTTAGATAATTTAATTGTGAAGAATTCTCTTGATTTCCCAGGTGTATAATGGGGTTGAAAAAAAGGGTTGCATTGACGGTCATTGCCCTGGAATAGCCAAACTTATGATGATGGAATCTCCACGTAATACATTCAGGAACATTTATGGGCGTTATGTTGGCACAAATGTAGCCAGTATGAATCTTTTGCTGTTAGAATTGCTGAGAAGGCGAGCACGCCGGCAAGTTTTGAAAGAAAAGAAATAAAAGGTAGTGCCCCAGCATGGCCGCGGCCTTCGGGCTAAAACATTTTTAATTAAGGCATAATGCACCTGCTTCAGGTGTATTATTATCTTCTAAAGAATTCTTGATTCGTTATTCAAATATTTAATGAATATTTTTCTTCTATCTCAATCTTGTAATGCACAAATAGCAGAACAATGGCGGCCTCTGTCAATTTATGAGGTGAAAGGGCTTCCCAGGTAGTCACCAGCTTGTCAGTAATAATGGTAAATGAAGGCGGCGAGCTGGCAGAAACGTTAGCACGCCGGGCAAAATACATATCCGTATTTCGTCTGCCGTTACGTTCTGGGTTCAAATTCCGCCGAGGTCGACTTTGCCTTTCATCCTTTCGGGGTTGATAAATTAAGTACCAGTTACGCACTGGGGTCGATGTAATCGACTAATTCCGTTTGTCTGTCCTTGTTTATCCCCTCTGTGTTTAGCCCCTTGTGTGTAGTAAAGAAATAAGTAATAATGGTAAACTAAGGTGGATGTTATCTGCAAAGTCAATGAGTTAAGCCAGTGGTTCCCAAACTTTTTAGAGTCGCGACCCACTATTTATCACACCAGTTTATGACGACCCACTTAACTCTACTGAACTATCTCGATAGACAGCAGTTAATCAAAATTAATGCGTAATTTTATAACTTTTTGCGACCCACTAAGATTCCGTTCGCGACTCATCTGTGGGTCGCGACTCATAGTTTGGGAACAACTGGGTTAAGTTATAATGGATTTTACGAACGAAGGTATTTGGGCGAAGTTCTTGTGGTGACAGAGAAGGACGACCTTTGAGAAGACAGCCGAAGGTAAAGAATACCCAGCAATATCAGGAAATACAACCACTGCATTTCAGCAGCTTCATGAAGGACCAATGGAGGCGGGGAATATTTCTGAACGATGTAGATGAATACCGTTTTGGAGAGACGAAGAGAAGGATTGTCATCGCATATTTGAAAGGACAGAGGAGAGAAAATGTTTTAAGAAGACGATGTCAAAGCCTGGTAAGACATGGAAGGCAACCTGTATGATAAACGTTAACAAAAGAAATAATTAATAAAGTTCATATTTGTGACAACAGAAATGAGAACAATGCAGACGGCGCTACTGTGCTACCATGTTGAACCGATTAATCAAGCCAGGATGGGTATTACTCAAACAGCAAGAACAGGATTATTATAAAGAAAATCAGTTTCACTTATTACATTTTCATCGAATTTATGCATAAGACTTTTCTTCTCTCTCTCTCTCTCTCTCTCTCTCTCTCTCTCCTCTCTCTACACACACACACATATATATATGTATATATCTTTATATATAAAAGTCAAGTTGTGTGTCTGTCTCCTACGATTTAGATTCCTAACTACTCCCACATTTTGCGGTGCAGTTTAACCAAAACCGGGTATCTTATAGTCGTGATTCATATCAAGCCCTTCTGGGTATTAGTGCGCGTCTACGATGAGTCTACGATTTTAAAAATAATTTACCATCATTTGTTTCCATTTTAATGCATTTTTTCGCTATTATATAAGGGAAGTAACTCTCTAAAAATGTTTACGATGAGTCAACGATTAAAAAAAAAATTTACCATCATTTTTTTTCCATTTTTAATGCATTCTTTTTGCTATTTTTTTGGCTACAACTCTCTAAAACGCTTATATAGTTATTTCCCTTACAAACCCGAGCAACGCCGGGCGATACTGCTAGTATATATATATATATATATATATATATATATATATATAGCAATAATAATTCTATAAGATCTTTTCGGTTTGAACGGCAATTTTTTTAAATAATTTCCACGTAACTAAACACTTTAAACTTCGTATACTGGTAGAATGTGTTTATAAAACATCTTTTTCTCTTGGCTGTATTGAGAAAATTCTATAGTTTGTAAGATATTTGTCGTTGTTTTTTCTTCAATTTCTGCAATTTCAACCAATCAATGACGTCTATTGAAGTGAAAACATTCTGTGCCGTATGAACATGTCCCTCGTTTAAGAAACAGATTGGGTTTATTTACATTTCTGAAGAAAAAGGATACCCTTCCCCCCACCTCTAACCCTAACTCTAAAACAGATTGAAATGCAATAGATCGATACTAGGGTCATAATTATGGGTGACAATTCATATGACACCGCTAGAAAAAACTGCCGTTCAAACTGAAAGGAAGATATATATATATCTATATATATATATGTATATATATATATATATATATATATTATAAATTATATATGTATATAATATTATATATATATATATATATATATATATATATATATATATATATATATATATAATATATATATATATATATATACAGGTTTACATGTACAAGCACATGTGTCAAGACGGTACCTGAATGTTGTGGGTCGATCAGTTACAAATAGGACACAAATTCTCAGATCCCAACCCGATGTTTAAAATAAAGTGCAGGGAAAACTATCATCGTAAATATGAAAATATAAAAGCTTGCTATGAGTGAAATGCCTTTTAATTACAGATCCACGTAACCAGGACTGACTTGAGGTCTAAAACTAACAACACATACGTATGAGAACTGGGACACAAAATTGCGCTGCATACATAGCTAGCTCCATATATATTATATATATATACATATATTTACATTCAAAGCCAGTGAACAGCAATGATGATACCGGTCTGACTTTGAATTTTTTGATTGAAAATAATGAATTTCATTCTTCTTAATTCTACCTCAGTTCATCTAATTGTATTTATTTATCGCTACTTTTCATTAAAAAAAGTCTTTAGTTTTTTTATATTCAATGTGCATCTTCGCTTATTTTCTTCTTACTTTCACCATATCTTTTCCACGTGTAGTTTCTATTTTCTTTTTGAAACATCTTGAAACATAGGCGCAGGAGTGGCTGTGTGGTAAGTAGCTTGTTTACCAGCTACACGGTTCCAGGTTCAGTCCCACTGCGTGGCACCTTGGGCAAGTGTCTTCTACTATAGCCTCGGGCCGAACAAAGCCTTGTGAGTGGATTTGGTAGACGGAAATTGAAAGAAGTCCGTTGTATATATATATATATATGCGTGTGTGTGTTTGTGTGCCTGTGTTTGTCCTCCTAGCATTGCTTGACAAACGATGCTGGTGTGT
>NW_021824950.1:10000-16774 GCF_006345805.1 Octopus sinensis | reverse complement strand
TACAAGACTGGTTTGAGGAGAACAAAACTAATTACACTAAAAGATTATCTAGAGCACTATATATAAATATATGTACAAAAATATATACATATACATATGTATGCTAACACACACATATACTTTTGTTTTAACTCCATGTGTGTATCTGCGTGTGTCTGTGTGTGTGGAGGGGTGGAATTGGAACAAAGTTCGCACCGTTTCTCCCAGTAAAATTCATAACACTATTTCATTACTTGTACATAGCTTTATTCAACGGTATATGTCCCCTTATACGAAGGCGGAGAGCTGGCAGAAACGTTAGCACGCCGGGCGAAATGCTCAACGGTATTTCGCTTGTCATTACGTTGTGAGTTCAAATTCCGCCGAGGTTGAATTTGCCTTTCATCCTTTCGGGGTCGATAAATTAAGTACCAGTTACGCACTGGGGTCGATGTAATCGACTTAATACCTATGTCTGTCCTTGTTTGTCCCCTCTATGTTTAGCCCCTTGTGGGTAATAAAGAAATAGGTATATGTCCCCTTATATTCCACTAACTTTCGTCATCTTCGAGGCGGTTTCATGACAGCAACCTCCCAGGGTTTGGCATCTTTCTTGGTCAGGAACTTCTCTAAATGTTTTTTACAGTCTTCCAAATAATTGAAGTTCTTCTCATTAAGAGAATTTTGCAGAACTCAAAATAAATGGTAATTACGAAGGTAGAAAGTCAGGTGAATGTTGTGCCAATTTCTGCCAGGTCAGGAAGGAAACATACGAACCAGCGTCGTCCTGGAGGAAAACGACACCATTCCGATTGGCCAATTCTGGATGTTTTCCATCGATTGCTCCCTTTAATGGGTCCAACTGAGAACGATAATTGTCTGAATTCAATGTCTGTCATTTTGCAAGGAGTTCCTAATACACAATGCACTTCCAATCTCACCAGATATAAAGCATCACCTGCTTCGGATACTGACCAGCTCTTAGAAGGATTAAAAGTGGTTCGTTTCTATTGCTTCTACCTTTTCTGTTCCATATTGTTTTAAACAATCCATTTTACATCACCTGATATTGTTCTTTTCAAAAATGGGTCATTTTCGTTCAGTGTGAGCTAACAAACACAGATGAAAATACCGTCTACTAAATTGTTTCGATTAAATTATGAGAGATCCAAACCTCATAACGGTCCACGTTTCCCTTTTGGGATGTCTTGGAACGCTCATATACGAGATATGTAGAGTTTCTCTGCAATGCCTCTTGTCGTGTGACCAGGATTATTTCGTTCGCTCAACGACGCACGTCCAGATCAAAATTTTCCGTCTGAAACTTAACAATCCATTTAAGGAGAGTTCGCTCAGCTATGCCACCATCAGCATCACAAAACATATCTTTTTGCTCTCTGAACAGCTTTTTTTTTTTACCTTCCTGGAAATAAAAGCATCGAATTACGAAAGTGTATTTAATTTTCTTCCATTTTCTTCCCTTTTCAGTTTTAACATTAAAATGGTAGCAATCGACTTTCCACAGAGTGATTTTCAAGGAAAACGTGTTGGAATGTCACCTTTCACAAAATATGTATGTCATATGGTTCTGTCACTTGAGAAACCAAATCAACTATTTGAACGCAAGCAACAGATTATGTGTGTGTGTGTGGTGTCTGTCTCTCTCTCTCTCTCTCTCTCTCTCTCTCTCTCTCTCTCTCTCTCTCTCTCTCTCTCTCTCTCTCTCTCTCTGTGTTTTGTGTGTGCAGACGGTGACAGAAGGAAATGAAAGACAGTGGAGAGGAAGAGAAAGATGTAGATTTATGTAAGACAGTAAATGCGTATCAATAAATACATATGAAGATATATGAGCGTGGATGTGAAGGGATGTGTGTGAACGTCTAGGTGAATAAGCTAAGTAAATGGAGGATGTAAAGATTACAGATTATCTTATTAGGCTAACATGGATAAGACGAATGGCATCAGTTCCGGTTTCAGCAGGATGTAGAGAGAAGGTGAGCGACAGAATGAAAGACCAGGAAGAGTAGCTGAGAGAATGAGTGATAAATGATAGTGAATGAAGATGGAGATTGGAAGATACGCAGGATGTATGCAGATTTGTGTATGCATGTGTGTGTATGCATGTGTGTGTGTGTGTGTGTGTGTGTGTGTGTGTGTGTGTGTGTCTAAACATAAATTAGGATAAAGTTATTTAATGATTTATCAGTGGCCAGCAGACTAAAATACTATAATGGTTAATTCATATTAATATGACAATAAGGACATTGAGAATGACAGTCTGCTAGAAATAGACCCCCAAATGGCCTATAAACCACTTAGACTATTATTCCAGTTTCTACAATGTTGTAGGTGAGGAAAATAGACTGAATGGATATGCTAAAATAATTTGGATATTAAATCCTTTTCCGCTCATCAGTGACAAAGAAAAACTGCCATAAATAAATGAGAAATACATATATATATATACCGCAAATATACATTTGTACAAATACGAGTAGTATACATCCATTTCGTACGTATCCACGGAGTGAAAATCCAAGCGTCTGTTTCAACCATGCGGTTATTTACTCAGAATAATTCTGCAGTAAATATTTTAGAGAAGTGGATTAATATATAGTACGTTTTTGTATTTGTTGTGCAAGATTTTTTTATGTGAAGTCGTGTGTTGAAACAGATATCGTTATATTTCGGAATGGTCATTTTGCCAATATAGCCAATAATACAAAATGGCTGACGGTTAGTAAGGAGAGACACAAATAAGAAAGAAGAAAACAAAGGACCACTGATGCGGTCACTGGAGTGTGACGAAAGAACTCTGGCCGAAATAAGATTAAGATTAATGTAAAAAGTAAATAACACTGAAGCAAAATAACACCAAATATATAGTGCGTGTGTTTTTATTGGCTAAACCGGCAAAATGACCATTCCGAAATATAACAATAGATTAATATATATTTATACATAAATTAGGATAAAGCCATTATTTAATTATTTATCAGTGGCCAGCATACTAAAATGCCAGAATAGTTAATTTGTCTCAAAATTATAATAAGGGCATTGAATAACGTCAGTCTGCTAGAAATAGACTCGAAGTGGCCGATAAACCACTTAGATTATTACTCCAATAACCACAAAGTTGTAAGCGGGGAAAATAGACAGAATAGATTTATAAAATAATTTGGATATAAGTGGTTTATAGGCCATTTGGGGTCTATTTCTAGCAGACTGACATTATTCAATGTCCTTATTATGATTTTATTATATATATATATATATATATATATATATATATGCAAGAGTTAAGGAATGGAGTAGATAAGATCCGGGCTACATGTGTTTCATAGCGAGCGGAACCTCGGAAGTGGTTAATATCCTAGCAAGGTGTATACCACAGGCTACTCGTCAGGCCAAGAGCATCTTGATTAAATGAAAGTTTACATTGTCGCAAGGAGGTACATGTTAACACATGAAATATTCGATCAGATATATATATATATATATATATATATATATATATATATATATATATATATAAAGAAGGCGAGAGACAGACAGACAGATGTAGATATTTGTGTAATTGTTCAGTCATTAAGCTGCAGCTAATTCGTAGCACCGCGGTTTAGGACTAATAGAAAAAATGGATTCCAGTCGCTCTTTTAACCTGGTGCTTATTTTATCATATTATTTTGCCGAACTGCTCAGTTACAGACTCTTAAACAATCCAACATTGGTTGTCAAGTGGTAGGAAGTTAAACACACACATACACTTTTACATACATATATACATGCATACACAGATAGATACATGTATATAAAGATAGAGTTGTCTGACAGAAAAAAAAAACTTTAAAATCAAAGTTAATATAATATACAGGTATCCGTACAGAATTTAATAAAAAGGGAAATACTATTGCACTTCCAAATAATATTGGTTGCCTGGATGTTAGGGGTACACAGTGGAGGCGCAATGGCCCAGTGGTTAGGGCAGCGGACTCGCGGTCATAGGATCGCGGTTTCGATTCCCAGACCGGGCGTTGTGAGTGTTTATTGAGCGAAAACACCTAAAAGTTCCACGAGGCTCCGGCAGGGATGGTGGTTATCCCTGCTGTACTCTTCCACCACAACTTTCTCTCACTCTTACTTCCTGTTTCTGTTGTACCTGTATTTCAAAGGGCCGGCCTTGTCACTCTGTGTCACGCTGAATATCCCCGAGAGCTACGTTAAGGGTACACGTGTCTGTGGAATGCTCAGCCACTTACACGTTAATTTCACGAGCAGGCTGTTCCGTTGATTCGGATCAACCGGAACCCTCGTCGTCGTAACCGACGGAGTGCTTCCAGGGGTACACATCACAATCTCAAGATCAACAAGTCAATTATTAAGAATGCACCTTGTCGTGTATATTAATAGATTCAAGGGACTTCTCTGATTGTCTGGAAAATACCATATACTGATAACACCACTTAATTTATTCAGTTCTCTTTGGGGATCAGTCTTTTCTAATGCTCTGCAGAGAAAGCAAGTAATTCATGAAATCATATTTACACGACAGTTCCACTTTCGAATATCACTATTTTTCTTTTCTTTTTTTTTTTCCTATTTCTTGTCACTATCAGTAGTATGTTACGTTGCCGACATATAGTGCATTCATTTTCGAACCACTCAATTTTATTGTCACCAGAAAAATATTATTCTGCATAAGTAATCTTTTATCCCATGCAGTAATTGAATGCTTTGCCTTTTACAGGTAACTATTTTGAAACTCTCTCGTGACATCTCACTTCTTATACCGAACATTCATGAATAATTCCGGCCTTCATTCTAACATCCCGCTTCAACTAAATCTATCTTTATTCACTCTCTAACTCTTACTTGGGTTATCATATCTCGGTTCGATTCCATGTAGATTCATTTACTTTCTACAACCAAACATAAAACAGTTGTGTCTACACGAATTAATGTACAGAACTGCCGAAAACCGCATCAACATTTTCATAGTATCGAGAAAGATATCTATATTTTGGCATCTACACTTCGTTTGTATATTTGAGTATGACAGTAAGATCTGGGGTATGAGGTCTTCACAGATGTATACACCAACTCCACCATGGTTCCTTACCCTTCTGTCTGTTCGCAGTATAGTATATTTTGGTACGTATACTTCTGCATCCTCTGTATCAGGGCTCCGATGAGTTTCCACGAGTGATATTCAAAGGGCTTGACTGCATGCAGCAAGGTCATTCAGGAAAAAACTTTACTTTTGTTGTTGTGATGCAACAGGCCCCCAATCTTTAGTAAAAATATTGGTATAACGACTGTGCAGACGTTAGAGTAGGTCATCCTGTGTCTCTTGATTGTGGTCATCTTGCGCAGTGGTGGGTAAGGTTCCTTGTTTGCGCTTGATGTGGTCAGGTCAATCTTTTGCGCCATGCACAAAAAAGACACTTGCTCAGCTGCTGCTTTGCGCATAACATCTGAAGAGCGCACAGCTTTTGCATGTTTTTCTTTGCGGTGATTGGTGCCTTTCCTCGGGAAAGTATTTCTCCTTAAGCCCCCTGTAGTTTTGGCGGGGTCTCGGGTGAACAAACCGGCAGTTTGTACCTTCTTCCCCAAGCCAACATTTGCCCTGCAGGTAAAATTTGCATGTCCTTGATTTCACTCCAAATTTCTTCTCTCCTCTAGGGTTTTCGATTCCGTTGGAGCCTCCATATTTGAGTTTTCTGTTTTTGTTTGGTGGTTTGGGGTTTCGGTTTTAGTTTATTTCAACTTTTCCTTTTCCTTCTTTATGTTTGTGCTCGTGTTCTTTCCTTCTTTTTCTAGCGGCAGTACTTGCATTCCTCTGACTGTCCAATGGGGAGAGGACTCCATTCCTTTGTAGGACCACTAGCACAGAGGGACTTCTGGCTATATATTAATTATATATGCCCATGACGTATACATACAGACACAAATATATACATATATATATATATATCTATATATATATATATATATATATATATATATAATACATATATAGATATATATATATATATATAGATATATATATATATATAATATATAATAATAGTATGTATATGTATGTATGTATGGATGGATGGATAGATGGATGGATGGATAGATGGATGCCTGGATGGATATATATGTATGTTATGGATATATATACACACATATATATATATATATATTATATATACATCTGTGTGTGTATCTATATATATATGTTTGATATATAATTGTGCTCATCGTAATTCCCATATATATATATATGTGTGGTTGTGATGTTAAAATATATATATATATATATATATATATATATATATATATATTATATATAATACACATACATATATCATTCAAAGGAATTCCAACTCTGTCTGGTTTTTATGGCTTTATTTATATACTTTATAATATTAATGTAGAATATAGAATATATAGTATAAATAGTAAATAGTATATAGTGTAAAATGAAATGAAGTATTGATTGCCTTATTGAATAGATGAAATATTGAATATCAAATATTAAGGGATTAGTATACTTTCTAGCATTAAAGCAGTCTTCAAGGTCCCAATGCAAAGACCTTATATATATATATATATATATATATAATAGAAATATTAATAGTTATCGCCAAGCTAACATGGCAGTGCAGAAAAATAGGACGAATACTGCCGCTGATTGGATCCAAGAGGCCGTCTCTAGCTAGCTATGTGACACACGAACCTGTGTCCATTATAACCTTCGAACAAGGGAGGTCAGCCGCTTCCCCTTGCCGGTCTGGCATGTACAGACTA
>NW_021824950.1:2500-5000 GCF_006345805.1 Octopus sinensis | reverse complement strand
AAAAATAAATGTAAATACTTAAAATTTTTTTTTTTAAGAGATTGGGACCGTGTCAGCTACCAAGTATCAGTTAGTGCGACGAAAATGTTGACAAAAAAAATAAATGTTCAAGTCAACAAATTATGTTTGTCTTTTAATGGCTGCTGCGTCTTCCAGATTGTTATTGGTTTGGTTTTAACACAGTCTCAGATTAAATCTCGTGTCAGACAAATACTTTACCGAAATCTAGAAAAAAACAGCTGTGTATTTTTTTCTCACAAAATAGCACTTTATATCTACAAGGAGGTCTGCAACTATTGTTTTGTAACGTGAATTACACGCCAAAACATTAGAATGAATTAATTTATTATAACAACGTCTGAATTTTACTGCTGCATAATTTTCTTGACACCGAAAAGATGAAATGCAGAACTGGCCGAAGCAGGATCTGAACTCAGTGCCGAAATAGTGTGGCTCTAACGCTTCTGCTAATCTATTTCTTTACTACCCACAAGGGGCTAAACACAGAGAGAACAAACAAGGAGAGACAAACGGGTTAAGTCGGTTACATCGACCTCAGTACGTAACTGGTACTTAATTTATCGACCTCCGAAAGGATGAAAGGCAAAGTCGACCTCGGCGGAATTTGAACTCAGAACGTAACGGCAGACAAAATACCTATTTCTTTACTACACACAAGGGGCTAAACACAGAGAGGACAAACAAGGAGAGACAAACGGGTTAAGTCGGTTACATCGACCTCAGTACGTAACTTAATTTATCGACCCCGAAAGGATGAAAGGCAAAGTCGACCTCGGCGGAATTTGAACTCAGAACGTAACGGCAGACGAAATACCGCTAAGCATTTCGCCCGGCGTTGCTTCTGCTAATCTATTTCCCTTTTGTAATAGTAACTGCTTCTAACAAAAGGCAAAAGCAACAAATTGGATTGAAGGGAATAAATGATTATATCACCTCCGGGACTTGACTGGTATTTTATTTTCTCGACCTGGAAAGGATGAAATGGAAAGCTGACCTCGGCGGGATTCAAACTCAAACGTTAAGAACCAGAAAATCCGCAACTTCTTTTCTCCGACTAAAACTGTAAGCTGTATTAGCCAACTTTAGCAGCTTTTCAGCCAAAATATCAATATTGATAATAACAACAATTGTTTCTGACAGAAGCACAAGGTCAGTATTTTTGTTTAGGGCAAGATTTGTTGACTATATCGACTTCTGTTGATTGATTATATTGACTGACCGATGCATTATTTTATCGACCCCGAAGGTCTGAGAGACAAAGTTGACCTCGGACACATTTGAACTCAGAACGAAAGGACCATAACTAAATGTTGATTAAAAATTTTGGCACAAGGCCAGCAATTTCGAGGGACGGATTAAGTCGATTACATCAACCCCCGTGCCCAACTAGTACGTACTTATCTGATCGACCCCGAAAGGAAGAAAGGCGAAACTGACCCTGGCGGCACTTGAACTCAGAGTCGGAAGAAATGCCGCTAAAGCCTTTTCTCCTGATTTGTGCCAACGATTCTGCCATCTCACCATAGCTAGATATTGTCTTGCTCTCTAACGACTGTGCCACCACGGCCCTTTGTAATGGTGTCTAAACTATGCACACAAGGCCAGTAGCTAAGATCGAAGCGCACACGCTAAGTCATCGATTTTACTATGTCTATTGATACCGATCAGATGAAGGACAAAGTTGACCTCGGCGAGGTTTCAGCACAGAACTTAAAGAACCGGATCAAAATACCATACGGCCTTTTGTCCGACGCACCAACAAATATAAACAAAGGCTGAAACAGTGACAAGCGACAAGCAGTTGTTGAGAGAGTATACGTATCTGGGGCCGGCGCGTGTCTTTGGGTTCTCCCACGCCTGTCGCCGCGGGACCACTCTTCCATCTTCCCCTCCCCCCTTCCGCTGCAGTTTTTTTTCCTTAAACCCCCCCTCTTTGTACACACACGCACACACATACACACACCCACTCACACACACACATTTGCATATATATATACATTACACTTACACAACACTTCAAATTTACTTGCCATACACACAACTACGCACACTGGACACACACACACTACCACTCAACACACACCACTGGCACGTTACATACGCCCCCACCCTTTCCCTCCTTCCCTTCTTCCCTCCTTCCTCCTTTTTTTACCACTGACCACTCTTGAGACTTGCTATGTCATCCGTTCGCCCTGCACGCACTAACATATACATATTTTTTGTTTTTTTTATCTCGCCTTACACACACATACACACACGCACACGCACACACTCACACATACATACACACGCACACACACATACCTCCCTGTTTCTGATCTGCCTTTCTGACTTGCTAGGGTACCCCCACATCACTCCTTTAATTCTACTACTGCCTGCTACTAGCCACTGACCACCATACACACACATACACACACACGCACACACTCACACACACACCCTTGTCATCTTGCACACCTTTTTTACCATTCCCTCTTTG
>NW_021824949.1:0-17146 GCF_006345805.1 Octopus sinensis | reverse complement strand
GTTTATGTGTGGTGGTGTGTATGTGTGCGTGTGTGTGTCTGTGTGTGCATGCGCGTGCATGCGTGTGCGTATGTGTTTTGTGTGTGGGTATGCATATGTGTGTGAGTATATTAAATAGTGCAGTTTTTTTATATTTCTTTTATTCTTCAAAATTAAAATTAACAAAGTTCTTTTTTTATCTAAAATATACTCTCCTTCATTTTCTACAATGCTTTGCCATCTATCTGGTAATCTTGCAAGGCCCCTCTTCCAAACTTCTCTTCGTGACGAAAAATACTCCTCCAGTACTGTTCTGACCTCATCTACAGAATTCATATTTTTTCAGTCCAAATGATTTTGAAGACTGCAGAATAAATGTGAATCAGATGGGACAATGTCCAGTGAATATGGTGGGTGGGGCATCGTTTCCCATCCAAACTGCTCCTGCCTTTGGAATGTCATCCTTGCTGGTTGTGGTCGAGCACTATCCTGACAGAAGAACACCTTTTGTCTTGAAACCAAAGATGGTCGTTTTTCTTCTAGCTCTGACTTAAACCACTCAAGCTGCTCACAGTAGATCTCCTTTGCTATCATTTGGTTTGGATTTAAAAGTTCAAAGTGGACTAAACCTTTCATATCCCACCAAACAGATAACAAAACCTTACCTTTGGTAAAGACCTTCAGCCTGGGTTGCTGGTGTTTCTCCTTTCATTACCCACTGTCTTTGGCACTTGACATTTTTATAGAGAATCCATTTCTCATCCTCAGTCACTATTCGGTCCCAAAAAGGTTCATTCATGAGACTTGACAGCAAAGAAGAGCTTACATTCACTCTCTGCATGTGATTAGACTCAGAAAGTTTGTGAGGAACCCATTGGTCCAATTTGCTGACTTTTCTGATAGCACGCAGGGGTCGATAAATGGTTGGATGACCAAATCCAAGATTCTCTGCTAGTTCCTCAACAGTTACAATGAGATTTTGGTCCATCAGGGTTATTAGGACGTCCTTGTCAAGCTCTACAAATCTTTCAGTACGAGGCTCATCTTCTTGGCTGTAGTTTCCAGCTCAGAATTTCTGGAACCACCAGATTAGATAAACAGATAGATAAAACACATATATATGTATTACAGTATGTCTGTATACATGTATGTTTGTATATATTTTAATCCGTATATGTGACATGCTATCCACCCCATATACTATTTACAAATCTTAAAGTACAATATTCCTACCATGTGCTTTAAATAGCAGCCAACTCCTCGTTCAATTACACAAACGTGTCTTAAGAAAATAAACAAAAGCACATTCAATTATATAGAATATATCTTCCTCTGAAATCTCTCTGAAAAGAAAAAAAAAACAGACAGATTGATCACAAAACTGTAATGCTTTAGATCGATAGGTCTCAATAATTTTTTGCTTATTTTAAGTCGGGTGGACCCCATCATCACTTAAAATTTAAAAACTAATTTTATGAATGCTTCTTTTAAAATTCCTATTTTGCTTTCCAGACATAAATTTTTGATGGTTGAAATATGTAAAGTGTTAGAGAAAGAAACCCAGCTGTTGCTGGCAATAAATAAATCTAAATATAGGCACAGGAGTGGCTGTGTGGTAAGTGGCTTGCTTACCAGCCATTTGGTTCTGGGTTCAGTCCAACTACACAGTACCTTCAGAAAGTGTCTTCTAGTGTAGCCTCAGGCCGACCAAAGCCTTGTGAGTGGATTTGTTCGACGGAAACTGAAAGAAACCTGTTGTATATATATGTATGTATGTATGTATGTATGTATGTATGTATGTATGTATGTATGTATGTATGTATGTATCTATGTATGTATGATGTATGTATGTATGTATGTATGCATGTATGTATGTATGTAGGTATGTATGTATGTATGTATGTATGTATGTATGTAGGTATGATGTATGTATGATGTATGTATGTATGTATGTATGTATGTATGTATGTTGTAGGTAGGTATGTAGATGTATGATGTATGTAGTAGTATGTATGTATGTATGTGTATGATGTATGTAGTATGTATGGTATGATGTATGTATGTAGTAGATGTATGTATGTATGTATGTATGAGTTTTTGTTGTATGGTATGATGTATGTATGTAGTATTATGATGTAGTATGATGTATGTATGTATGTATGTAGTATGTATGTATGTATGTATGTATGATGTATGTATGTATGTATGTAGGTATATATTTGTGTGTCTATGTTTGTCCCCCCAACATCGCTTGACAACCGATGCTTGTGTGTTTACGTCCCTGTCACTTAGCGGTTCAGCAAGATAGACCGGGAGAATAAGAACTAGGCTTACAAAGAATAAGTCCTGGGGTCGATTTGCTCGACTAAAGGTGGTGCTCCAGCCTGGCCACAGTCAAATGACTGAAACAAATAAAACAAGAAAAGAATAAAAGAATAAAGTAAGTTTTTTTTTTTTTTTTTTTTCGTGGACCCTTAATATACAACTGCAGATCCCCAGTTTACTATTTTGCTTGTGTGAACTCCACAACCACCACAACCACCACTGCTACTACCACTGCTACAACCATCACAACCACCATCACCACCGCTCCCAACCTTATATAGATTCTGGTTGAAAGCCACTGCTTCACATAATAATTCTGCTCAGTTAAGGCTGTAAGAAGTGAAGTTCCTTTCAGAGTCATATAGACTTATAAGGGCCAATTTCCCCAGTTTCCCTGGCGGATAAATTCCCCACCAGGATGGGACGCCAGTCCCTCACAGGATTAACTCATTTTTGCCAGCAGAGTAGATTGGAGCAATGGGAAATGGGAAATGAAGGGTTGTGCTCGAGAACACAACACATTGCCCAGTCCAGGAATCGAAACCACAATCTTACGATCATGAGTCCAACACCCTCACCACTGAGCCACACAAATTAAGGCTGACCTTGGACTAAACAGCAACATCAGCAGCAGCAGCAGCAGTAAATTGAACAACAGTGTAATATCATGTGATTTGAGTGGATTTATATTGAAAGAAAATAAACGAGGTTTGCACTAACGATCACCATTTTTGCTTTATAGAAGGACAGTAGTTTCTATTGATTTCTGTATATTGAACGATTATTGAGTTAGTTTGAGGGGGGGAAGTGTGTGCGAGTGTCGTTGTGGCAGGGATGGGGGGAGGTACTGTACAGGTAGGTATAAGCAATCATATACATACAGTGTACAGGTGTGTGGGCGTGTGTGTGTGTATATGTGTGTGTATGTGTGTGTGTGTGTGTGTGCATGTGTGTGTGTGTGTGTGTGCATGTGTGTGTGTGTGCGTGTGTGTGTGAGTGTGAGTGTGTGTGTGTTTGTTTGAGTACAGATTCTCATGTTTTCCCATTTCAAGGTGTGGTCGCTTTTTCTTTACCTGAAAAGAAAAGAAATTTCAGTTATTTATGTTGTTACAGATGTCTCATTTTCTCTCCCTGTAGGTCAATATATATATATATATATATATATATACCTGTACCTATATCTAAATCTATATCTGTTTGTCTATCAGTCCGTCTATCTATCTACATTGACAAACATATATAAACACGCACACACACACACACACACATAGACACCTTTAATTTTCAAAATCTTTTATTTGATGTTAATTGGTTGAAGGAGAGGTTTTCTTCTAGCTGCTCGTCCATGATACCCAAGCTTATGCAGATATGTAACACACGTTCTTGGACTAACTTCTAGCTGTTTTGCAATGTCAGAAGCCTTCGAATGAGGTTCTTTTTCCACAATTCTCTTCAAACAGCGAAGCTTCATTTCTGAGGGCCCAGGTCGGCCAGGATGAGAATCTGTTGATTCTTTTCCTTGGCTTTTGAATTGCACTATAATTCTATTAACAGTAAAGAGAGTGATTTGAAGATTTTCGGCAATTTACACAGCACCAGCACGGCTGCATTTATGCAGCACTGGCATATATATATATATATATATTATATATATATATATATATATATATAATATTAAATTAGAGATAAAACCATTATTAAGCAAATCATACAATGAAAAAACTTAAGCCAATACATATATATATAACAAAATTATTAAAAAAATATAATTAATATAACACTACGATCGTTTCATTGATCAAACCTCTAACCGGAAACGATCGTAGTGTTAATTATTATATTTTTTAATAATTTTGTTATATATTTAAATAATATAAATTAAATAATCTTATGTATTGGCTTAAGTTTTCATTGTATGATTTGCCTAATAGTGGTTTTATCTCTAATTTAATATAATATAATTTTTTACTATAAAATTGGATTCAATCCTAAATCTGATTTTTCCCTGTAAGTTTAGATTTATTCCTAATATTTATTATTATTATTATACACTCGGAGTGGTTGGCGTTAGGAAGGGCATCCAGCTGAGAAACATTGCCAGATTAGACTGAGCCTGGTGCAGCCTTCTGGCTTCCCAGAACCCTGGTCGAACCGTCCAACCCATGCTAGCATGGAGAACGGACGTTAAACGACGATGATGATGATGATGATTAATATATAATATATATATATTTATATATATTATAGAGAGAGAGAGAGAGAGAGAGAGAGAGAGAGAGAATTCACGAAAAAACCAATGACGAAGATAGGTGGTGTAGGAAAACAAACAGATGTATTAGTATAATGCTCAGGAATAGAAAAAGTCATTTACGTTTTGAGCCTACGCTCTTCCACAGAAAGGAACACAGAAAGAAACAAGGAGAGAAAAAAGATGTGTTTGGTGTATATATATATATACATAATACATACATACATACATACGTACTCTTTACTCTTTTTTTACTCTTTTACTTGTTTCAGTCATTTGACTGCGGCCATGCTGGAGCACCGCCTTTAATTGAGCAACTCGACCCCGGGACTTATTCTTTTGTAAGCCCAGTACTTATTCTATCGGTCTCTTTTGCCGAACCACTAAGTAACGGGGACGTAAACACACCAGCATCGGTTGTCAAGCAATGCTAGGGGGGGGGGGGACAAACACACACACGCCATATATATATATATATATATATATATACATATATACGACGGGCTTCTTTCAGTTTCCATCGACCAAATCCACTCACAAGGCTTTGGTCGGCCCGAGGCTATAGTAGAAGACACTATCCCAGGTGCCATGCAGTGGGACTGAACCCGGAACCATGTGGTTGGTAAAACAAGCTACTCCTGCGCCTATATTATATATATATATATATATATATATATATATAGATATAATATTAATTAGAGGACAAAACCACTATTATGCAAATCAAACAAAGAAAGACTTAATCCAATACATAAAAATTTTTATATAAATTAAATAAATTAAGATATCCACTACGATCGTTTCTTGTCACTTCTGATGAATGTCCATAGAAGTGACAAGAAACGATCGTAGTGGATATCTTAATTATATTTAATTTATATAAAAATTTTTATGTATTGGATTAAGTCTTTCTTTGTTTGATTTGCATAATAGTGGTTTTGTCTCTAATTAATATTATATTATATTTTACTATAAAATTGGATTCAATCCTAAATCTGATTTTTCCCTGTAAATTTGGATTTGTTCCCTAATATTTATTATTTTATATATATATATATATATATACTTATATTTACTTACATTTATATTCTCTTTTTATATATATTCTACTTATTATACAACATTATCTTTTATGTACACTTTTTTATGTACATTCCTTTATGTACACTGATTTGTTCTGCTTTTTTATGTTTACCCTACAGTCTCTAATGTGGTGGTTTAATAAAGTATGTGATTGAGTATTATCTGTAATTGATATTTGATTTAGATGTATTTCTCCATTTTCTTATCTTGTATAATTTATTTCACTTGGGCATTGTGTGACTAATAGCCTGGTGTAGAGCTCAATATCCTTATGTCTCAGAATGGTGTGTTAGCAGAGTATAGAGCAGTAATAAGAAAGAGAGATGACAAAGGAATTGAATAAGCAATAATCTTTAACAGCCGTTTCTGCTATCAGATTCAGTGGACTCATAGCTGAATGCCTGAATGACACCTTATATAGCTTCATCAGAGCCTAGCCCACTGAATCTAATTACAGAAATACCTGCAAGCGAATGAAGTTCGTGAAATAATCGTCTATTCCATTCTTTTAAATATATCATGTCACATGATCACATGACCGACCAGACTATCAGGTGTTGTTACACATCGCTAGTCACAATGCGCTTTTGCATTGTTTTAATCTTCAAATGACACCATACTGCTGGCTAGGTCAGTAGGCACCTTCACATATATATGTGTATATACGTGTGTGTGTATATATATATATATATATATATATATATATATACAGAGTGGCTGTGTGTAAGTACCTTTTTACCAACCACATGGTCCCGGTTCAGTCCACTGTGTGGCACCTTGGGCAAGTGTCTTCTACTATAGCCTCGGGCCGACCAAAGCCTTGTGAGTGGATTTGGTAGACGGAAACTGAAAGAAGCCCGTCGTATATATGTGTATATATATATATGCGTGCGTGTGTTTGTGTGTCTGTGTTTGTCCCCCTAGCATTGCTGGTGTGTTTATGTCCCCGTTATTTAGCGGTTCGGCAAAAGAGACCAATAGAATAAGTACTGGGCTTACAAAAGAGTAAGTCCCGGGGTCGATTTGCTCGACTAAAGGCGGTGCTCCAGCATGGCCGTAGTCAAATGACTGAAACAAGTAAAAGAGTAAAAGAGTGTATATACACATTTTACACAATCACATAAATTTATTGTAAATTTATATGTGTTTGGATTATACGCATCACCTCCTCCTAATTCATTTCACTGAAATATTATTATTCAACTCAACATACATCCCCATATTTTTACCTGAACATACTTCACTGAGTGGCTCTTTCCGCTTGACTGATTTTATTAATTCATGTACATGACTCAGGCTGATAATTTTTCAACACCACAGCTTGCTTTTTCCTTCCTTTCTCCTCATCACATGCCTTCCCTCTGCCTCCCACTTCTTCTCTCCCACTCTCTTTGTCTTCTATTACATTATATGTGTGTGTGTGTGTGTGTGTGCATTTGGCTATTAGGTTTATTGCTCTAGGCCAGCTTGGGTTAGAAGAATGCATTATTGTGGCATTGTTTTACTGCTGGATGCCCTTCCTGTTGCTAACCCTCACCGTTTTGTGAATGGCAAAACTGGCAGGTAATTTATCAACAGGGTAAGTGAGAACAACCTAACTACTTGAAATGCAGTAATTTTGGGGGAAAGATAAAAGCAATCAAACATACACAAGTGTCATCATCATCGTTTAACGTCCGCTTTCCATGCTGGCATGGGTTGGACGGTTTGACTGAGCGCTGGTGAGCCAGGAGGACACACCAGGCTCCAATCTGATCTGGCAAGGTTTCTACAGCTGGATGCCCTTCCTAATGCCAACCACTCCGAGTATGTACTGGGTGCTTTTATGTACCACCGGCATGAAGGCCAGTCAGGTGGTACTAGCAATAATCATGCTCAAATGGTGGTTTTTACATGCCACTGGGATGGGAGCCAGTCAGTTGCCCTGGCAACGATCGTGCTCAGGTGGTGCTTTTAATGTTCCACTGGCACGGGTGCCAATCATGTGGTACTGTCATCGGCCACGTCAACAATTTTGATTTCACTTGCCGCAACAGGTCTTCGTAAGCAAAGTTTATTGTCCAATGAATGAAGGGTACCCATAAGTGGGCTGGTTATACACCACTGGCATAGGCCACAGGTTATGGTCTTACTTAGCTTGACGGGTCTTCTCGATGGATTCTCCCATTGTTAGACGACGTATAAGGGTTCGACAGTGGAGGCGCAATGGCCCAGTGGTTAGGGCAGCGGACTCGCGGTTTCGATTCCCAGACCGGGCGTTGTGAGTGTTTATTGAGCGAAAACACCTAAAGCTCCATGAGGCTCCGGCAGGGATGGTGGTGATCCCTGCTGTACTCTTTCACCACAACTGTCTCTCACTCTTACTTCCTGTTTCTGTTGTACCTGTATTTCAAAGGGCCGGCCTTGTCACTCTCTGTGTCACGCTGAATATCCCCGAGAACTACGTTAAGGGTACACGTGTCTCTGGAATGCTCAGCCACTTACACGTTAATTCACGAGCAGGCTGTTCCGTTGATCGGATCAACCGGAACCCTCGTCGTCATAACCGACGGAGTGCTTCCATCCATCCATAAGAGTTTGACAATTTCTTACTGAACATCCACAGATGGTTCGTTTATAGTGATCAAATGTTTGTGTAGATATAAGCTCACTCCCTCCATCAAATTGACATTACCTGTACAGGTGCAACTGGGTGCCACATGTCAGATGTCGAAATGGTCGCAGAGCAACATGAAATGGAGTGCTTTGCTCAAGGACACTACGCCATGTGCCTTCACATATAAATATATATGTAGGTGCAGACATGGCTGTGTGGTAAGAAGCTCGCTTCCCAATCTCATGGTTCCATGTTCAGTCCCACTGCGTGATACCTTTGGCAAGTGTCCTTAGGCTTACCAAATCCTTGTGAGTGAATTTAGTAGACAGAAACTGAAAGAAGCCTGTTGTGTGTATGTATGTATGTGTGTATCTATGTGTGTGTGTGTGTGTGTGTCATTGTGCCTATTTGTCTCCCATCACCTCTTGACAACCAGTGTTGCTATGTTTATGCCCTCATAACTTAGTGGTTCAGCAAAGGATACTGATAGAATAAGTATTAGGCTTGAAAATAAGTCCTGGGATTGAATTGTTCAGCAAAACCATTTCAAAACAGTGCTCCAGCATATACATATATATACATATATACATATATGCATACATATACATGTGGCACGTAAAAAGCATCATTCAAGTATAACTGATACCAGTGCCGTCTGACTGGCACCTGTGCAGGTGGCACATAAAAAGAACCATTTGGGTGTGGTTGATACCAGTGCCACCTAACTGGCTCCCATACCAGTGGGATGTAAAAAGCACCCACTGCATTCTCGGAGTGGTTGGCATTAGGAAGGGCATCCAGCTGTAGAAACCTTGCCAGATCGGATTGGAGCCTGGCGCAACCTCCTGACTTGCCAGTCCTCAGTCAAACCATCCAACCTATGGCATATATATATATAAGTGAAGGCACATGGTTCAGTGGTTAGAGCATCGGACTCGCAATCATGAGGTAATGAGTTCAATTCCTGGAACTTTCCTGGAACTTTCTATCCTTTACTGTAAGAATCAGTCATGCCAAGCATTCAAGTGGAGGCTCAAGATGTGGGATGTGGAGTCTGCTGCCTGCAAGATGGGGCAGCGTCACACTAACTATTTCTTTATTACCCACAAGGGGCTAAACACAGAGGGGACAAACAGGGACAGACATAGGTATTAAGTCGATTGCATCGACCCCAGTGCGTAACTGGTACTTAATTTATCGACCCCAAAAGGATGAAAGGCAAAGTTGACCTTGGCGGAATTTGAACTCAGAATGTAGCGGCAGACGAAATACGGCTAAGCATTTTGCCTGGCGTGCTAACGTTTCACACTACCCTTGTAATGTAAGGACCTACCTTGATAAGATTTTGCCAGACGGATCGGATGGAGAGATTCAGAACACCCTCCACATTCACCAGGTTTCACACCACTAGGCATTTTATATGAGGATACTTAAAAGACATTTATTGTACAAAACCAGCTACAGTCAATGAATTGAGGGCAGCCATTAAACAAGAACATACTTGAACACAGAATTAAATATTTTGTCATGTTTTACTTTCATTGCCGGCCATTATCAGCAGTGCATGAACCAGAACAGTCATAATGAAACAATTCAGCTGTCTGTAGATTCTATGACATTTTGGAAATAAAATGTACTTTAATAAAGTACACTGAATTTTATAATTATTCAAATGATAGTGTGTGTGTGTGTATTTTTTTATCCTTTCAGCTGTCTCAGTCATTTGGCTGTGGCCATGCTGGAGTACTGCTCTGAATGGGTTTAGTTGAACAAATCAACCCCCCACCCCCACCCAGGATTTTTGTTGTTTAAACCTTGTATTTATTCTATCAGTCTCTTTTGCTGTACTGCTAAGTTATGGAGATGTAAACTCACCAACACTGGTTGTCTAGTAGTGATAGTGGGGGGGATAAACACAGACACAAAGATGCATACACACACACACACACACACACACACACAACACACACACACTCACACACACATATATATATATATACACATATATATATAAATGTACATATGGCATTAACAAATATAGGTATATCTAGTACCATGCACCATAAATTCCAAATTTACTAAAATTATCTCGGCCACTAGAAGATGTGTCATAATTACTGAATGGCAATTAGGACTAATTCTACTTGAGAAGAGGACACAATTTCAGGATGCAAGAATTCTTCAAAGTTGACATGCTATTGAAGAAAAGGAGAAGCTTCTACGCACAAAAGAGCAGAACACATTTACAGCTGAGGCACTTTGCATGATTTAAACCAAAAAAAAAAATGAACCAGTGTCACCTCTTTCTTTCACTTTCTCACTCTTTCTCTCTCTCTTTCTCTCTTTCTTTTTTTCTGTGTTTATACACAATCTGTCAATGCTCATTGTCACCAAGTCATTACTGAAGATGCCATTATCATCATAATCATCATCATCCTCATCACAACCATCGTCAACATCAACATCATAAATCATTACCAAATATACATATAAATATATATGTGTGTGTGTATATTTATATATATATATATGTATGTGTGTGTATATATGTATATATATATATATATACACACATATATGTATTATATATATATATATATGTATATGTATATGTATATATATATATAAATATATATATATATATTATATATATTATATATATATATACACACATATACATATACACATATATATATATAAGTATATGAAAGAATGGAGTTGAATGACTAGTTAACAAATATCTACCCAGGTATCGGTTATCTTTCGAATTATCCTTAATAAGATAATTCATTCAATTACTCAAATATATAAATATATATATATATATATATAATACATTAAAAGTCAGATTGCCTCTTGCTTGCTTGCAATGTTACTTGGCCAAACTGGCGCATAATGGGAAAATACTCTGAATTAAGTTTCCCCTGAAAGTAAATACAAACTGAGATGAAACAAATTTCATGTAAATTGGGTTAGTGGTTGTGAAGATATTAAGACTTTTGGGAGTATAAATACTCAAAACGGGGCATCATGGGAAAAGTCTCCGAAATTAACTTAATCCAGGGAGGGAAGTAACTCTTGCCTTTCAATTGGACAGTAACTTGACAATGAAAAAGTACAATTTGTTTTCTCACAGTAAATGTTTCTTTTTTTCGCTTTTGTTAAGCACAATATTTTAATCATTTAGAAATATTTCTAAGTGAATGTGATTTCAAAAATGTAAGTTGCTTATGCTGCTGCTGCTGATAATGATGATGATGGTGGTGGTGGTGGTGGTGATAATGATAATGATGGTGGAGGTGATGCTAATGCTGTTCAGGGTAACAGTGTATGTTACAGTAAGTATTTACAATGGAACTGAAGTCTAAAAATCTTATTCTATCTTCCCTTAAACCTTCTTTTATTTATAGAAGTTCCCTTGACATGATGTTGGCCACTCTAGGGATGTTGTATTCACGTGAAACTCCTGTCTCCCGTAAGTCATCTCCTAAATTATTTTTCACTTCTTCTGCTCCTCACACACACACACACACATCTCGAGTAATGGATTTCCGGTACATTGCGTGTTCCACCATCGCACACAAAGTATACATGCAGGAAACTTCTAGATAGAAAATTTAACATAGAGAAATCACTGTAGAATCACTGCCAGATAGACTGGAGCCTGGTGCAGCCTCCTGGCTTCCCAGACCCTGGTCGAACTGTCCAACCCATGCTAGCATGGAAAACAGACGTTAAACGATGATGATGATGATGATATATGTCTCTATCCATCATATCCAACATGTTGGACCGCTGAACTCTCTCTCTTTTACTTGTTTCAGTCATTTGACTGCGGCCATGCTGGAGCACCATTTTCTCTCTATTTATTTCTTCTTATTCCTTTCTGTTGAAGCGTGTAGACTAGAAACATAAAAGACTTTTAATTTTTCAAAATGCAACTACATGTGAATCGTTGGCAAATTTTTTCCCTCCGTCTTCTTTTTCTCTTGGACTTTCCTCCATCTCCTGTTTCTGAAGAAGAGCGTTTGCTCGAAACGTAAAAACTACCTTTCTTTCCTTCTATGAGCATCTGCTAACACTTTGATGTACACGTCCTTGCATTGTTTGTATTTGTTCTTCATTTTGGGGGATTACTATATTATATATATATATATTATATATATATATATATATATCACGGGATCACGTGACCGACCAGGCATCAGATATTGCTACACATCGCTGGTCACAATGCACTTTGCATTGTTTTAGCCTCAAAGCCCCTAATGACCCCCCACCCCACCCCCCGCTGGCTAAAGCGAGCAGGCCATCTATATAATATATATATCTATTTAAGTAGGTGAATGAATTATCCTATGTTTATCGTCAGCATGGAAAATTTGTTTAACCGAAACCTGGTAGCAAATTCACGTCAGAACCACGGTTGAAGCGACCTGTCAAGGGTAGAAACTCCGGTTTCATGTCAGAAATTTGTGTGTTGGATATGAATAAATGAAAGAATGGAGTCGAATGAAGATGTTAACAAAATTCCTTTACTCTCAAACACATGTTTCGAAGACAGCATGTTTTCATTCCAAAGGATAAAGGGTGCATTATGCAATCTTCATCAGGAAGAGAGACTCCCTTTCTTTCCTGATGAGAAGATTGCATAATGCACCCTTTATTCCTTTTTAGGATGAAAAAATGCTGTCTTCGAAACATGTGTCGAGAGTAAAGGATTTTGTTAACATCTTCGTTCGACTCAATTCTTTCATTTATTTTAATATATATATATATATATTATATATAATATATATATAATAGTTCAAATTATTATTATTATTATGAAGCAGTGAGCTGGCAGAGTCATTAGCACACAGGACAAAATGCTTAGCAGCATTTCTTGTCCTCACTTTCTGAGTAAAAATTCTGCTGGGGTCAACTTTGCCTTTCATTCTTTCGGTATTGATAAAATAAGTACCAGTTGATCACTGGGGGTCAATGTACTTGACTTAGCGCCCTCCCCTGAAATTGCTGGCCTTGTGCCAAAATTTGAAATCATCATCATCACCAAAACCACCACCACCACCACCACCACCACCATCATCATCATCATCATTATCATCATCACCATCGTCATCGTCATCGTCATCATCATCATCATCACCATCATCATCATCATCATCATCATCACCATCATCATCATCATCATCATCATCATCATCACCATCATCACCATCATCATCACCATCATCGTCATCGTCATCGTCATCATCATCATCATCATCACCATCATCGTCGTCGTCATTGTCGTCATCGTCATCGTCATCATCATCATCATCATCATCGTCGTCATCATCATTATTATTATTATTATTTTCTAATTTACAGATTCTATGAAGAATTCTTCAAAGAAACAAAAAACCATGTCTTCAAAGGCAGATATCCTAAAGTCACAAGTTGACTGGAACTATTCTCATAGAGCAACAGAGATGATGGGAGACTGGCCAGCCATGACTCTCACCCAGAACACTCCACTCCAATACAGATACAACATACGACCGGATGTTAGTGTCAGCTTAAACTCCACTCAATTGTCATCAAGTTTCAGTGACACTCATCAAATATTTTCTACCAGCAACAACAAGATCAACAACAACAACACCGTCAACAACGACATCAACAATGACAACAGCAATAACAAGAACGACGCTGATGACCCTCCATACTCAAAACTTTGTGCAAGCCCATGCCCGTATCCGATTTCGGCGTCCAAGTTTGTTTCTATTCATTGCCCATCATCCGTAGTAGCAGTACCATCACATCCTCCACCACTACCACCACCACCACGGCCAATGCTAGCGCCTCTACTGCAGCCTGTAACGATGCATCCACTGCTACTGCCACTACCACTGCGAGTGGCGCTGCCGCATCCACCGCTACCGCTGCCGTCATCGCTACCACTAACGTTCTACTGATACCAGTAAGAGAGAAGAGGAAGGGGAGTGAAAAGAGGGATAGTGAGAGAGAGAGAGAGAGAGAAAGGGAGAGAGTGGGTCATAAAGGGAAAAGACAATGAAAGTGAGAAAATAGGAAAATGGAAGAAAGAGGGATACATAATTACATTGGCGTTAGGAAGGGATTGGCGTTAGGAAGGGCATCCAGCTGTAGAAACATTGCCAAATTAGACTGGAGCCTGGTGCAGCCTTCTGGCTTCCCAGAACCCCGGTCGAACCGTCCAACCCATGCTAGCATGGAGAACGGACGTTAAACGACGACGACACATGCATACACACATACATACACACACAGATATACGCATACATACGTACAGGCACATACACACATACATACATACACACATGTATACATACATGCATACATGTGTGTGTGTGTTGTTATATTTGGAGATGGTCATTTTTTACCAAATAAGAAATACATAAATGTGTGTGTGTGTGTGTGTGTGTGTGTATATATATATATCACCGTGATCACCGTGACCGACCAGGCTATCAGATGTTGCTACACATCGCTGGTCACAATGCGCTTTGCATTATTTTAGCCTTCAAATGATGCCACCCGTGGCCCCACAAGCGAGCAGGCCAACAGAGAAAGAGTGAGAGAAAGAGTTACAGCAGGGATTGCCACCCACGCCCTGCAGAGCCCCGTGGAGCTTTAGGTGTTTTCGCTCAATAAATACTCACAACGCCCGTTTGGGAATCAAAACCGCGATTCCCTACAACCGCGAGTCCGCTACCCTAACCATGGGCCCATTGCGCCTCCCAAATATATATATATATAATATATATATATATATAATTAGTGAATGAAGAAAAGTACAATCTTCGTTCAACTCCATTTCTTCCATTCACTAATTATATTAAACTTCAATTATCCGCACCAGCGCACAGTTGCAACACCAAATGGTCTATCTCCAACCGTGTTTTTTCTGCTGTGATTTTTGCTACCCAGGTATCGGTTAAACTTTGATACTCTGTAACAAGAAAATTCATCTTCCATTTCAACAAATATATATATATATATGTATATATATATATATATACATATATATATATATATATTATATATAAAGATAGATAGATAGAGAGATAGATTAGATTAGATAGATAGATAGATAGATAGATAGAGAGATATAGATATATATATGTATGTATGTATGTATGTGTATTTTATAATAAGTAAAAGGGATTAATAAATCCAGGCAGATATCAATAAAATCACTCAGTTTTAGATGAATTTGGTTAACGATATCCAGCAATCAGACACTAATAAATGCAAGTAGACTAAACATCCAAAGTAATTCTTTATGTCTGACCAGTAAATCCCAGAATCACTGAGAGGAATTACAAGTAATTCAGAGTAAAAGACAAGAATAAGAATGGAGAAAATGCCATACATTAGAGACAATAGTTTCTATGGTGCCAATGTGTTTAGGTACAGAAAAGGGTATAAAATACCAGTCAAATTAAAGTATCTGAATATATATGTGAACACAATATTGTCAAGACAATCGGAATATGTATACTCTTTTACTTGTTTCAGTCATTTAACTGCGGCCAATCTGGAGCACCGCCTTTAATCGAGCAACTCGACCCCAGGACTTATTCTTTTGCAAGGCCAGTACTTATTCTATCGGTCTCTTTTGCTGAACCACTAAATAACAGGGACATAAACACGCCAGCAGCATCGGTGTCAAGCAATGTTAGGGGAAACAAAACAGACACACAAACACCAACCACATATTATATTATACATATATATGACGGGCTTCTTTCAGTTTCCGTCTACCAAATCCACTCACAAGGCTTTGGGTCGGCCGAGGCTATAGTAGAAGACACTTGCCCAAGGTGCCACGCAGTGGGACTGAACCCGGAACCATGTGGTTGGTAAACAAGCTACTTACCACACAGCCACTCCTGCGCCTATATACATTATATAAAAAAATAAAAGACGGGTGTGTAAACAACAAACAGATATATTAGTTTAATGCTCGGGAAGTCAGAAAGTCTTTTATGTTTCGAGCCTATGCTCTTCGACAGAAAGGAACACAGAAATAAACAGGGAGAGAAAACTGATGAGTGTCATGCTGACAGTAAGAGGGGTAGAATTCAAGTCTTCCTGGGAATATAGAAAAGGGCTACGGGAAACTCCCTTTCAGAATAGATTTCCTACTCTGAATCATTACATTAACACCTGAGTTTTCTGTCCAATTAAAAAGGATACATTAATTCGGGTAGTCCTTGGTACACCATGCCAGAATGGATGACAGGACAGTCATAACAGGAACACATTTTTTTTCTTTATATGACCTTCTTCTGTGTCAGGGCTGACCTAGGGTTAAATAACAAGCAGGAAACCAACCAATGGCGCCATAATACAATGCGCTACTACCACCAATGCTACAACCTGAACAATAACACCACCACCACCATCACTAACGTACTACCACCAGCCACACCACCACCACTACTAACATCACTACCAACAGCAATCACAAAGCCATCACCACCACCACCACAGCCAACACCACCATCCCCACCAACACCTCTACAACCTCATGCTCAACACCAGCACTGCCAACACTACCGCCAACACCAACACCATAATCAGCACAACCAACACCACTACCACCATCATCACCACTACCACCACTACCACCGTTACCACCATCACCACCACCACCACCATCACTAGCAACACCTCTACAACATCATGCTCAACACCACCACCACTACCACCACCACCACCACTACAACCACCACCACCACCATCACCACCAACAGCTCTACAACATCCTGCTCAACACCACCACTACCACCACCACCACCATCACCACCATCACAACCACCCCCACCAGCAGCAGCAGCACCACCACCACCACTAACATCACTACCAACAGCAATCACAACGCC
>NW_021824948.1:15000-17817 GCF_006345805.1 Octopus sinensis | reverse complement strand
AGTCATATATATATATATATATATATATATATATATATATACACAGGCAGACAGACAGATAGATAGATATGTGTATGTATAGATTAAAGCAGAAATGGAAAGGCAAATGGTTTGGCAAGACTTGACGAGAACATTCCCCTTCTTTTTAGACAAATGAACCACAATAATATCAATGTTATTATTACATATTGTTACACATGTCTAACAGATCTCTCTCTAATGACTGTACACTTGGCCTATGAGATCCTTGCCGGAGATAATGTTTCAATAGCTGGAATATTCTAGAAACAGCTGTTAGAGACCATATAAATCTTTTTATTATATATAGCTAAATTAAATGTCCTTTTCAAGTCTTACTAAACTGTTTGCTCTTTCTTTTGCTTTAAGTTATAGCTATCAACTCAAAAGGAAGCCATTTCTGGCTGCTTTAGAAAGACACTCACAAAATCACATGTTCAACTGCTGTTCATACCGGAATTTTAGTAGTGTACCAATTTGAGCACTCACAGAGCATACCTATTAGTTTGAGTCACCCTGATAAAAACCCCTCGTATCTTTTATCATCACCATCATCATCATTTAGCGTCCGCTTTCCATGCTAGCATGGGTTGGATGCTTCAACTGGGGTCTGGGAAGCCAGAAGGCTGCACCAGGCCAGTCTGATCTGGCAGTGTTTTCTACTGGATGCCCTGCCCTTCCTAACCAGCAACCACTCCATGAGTGTAGTGGGTGCTTTTTACGTGCCACCCGCACAGATGCCAGACGGGGCTGGCAACGGCCACGGACGGATGGTGCTTTTTATGTGCCACTGGCAAGGGAGCCAGGCGAGGCTGGCAACGACCACGATCGGATGGTGCTCTTTACGTGCCACCGGCACGGAGGCCAGTCAGAGCGGCGCTGGCAACGGACACGGTCGGGTGGTGCTTTTTACGTGCCACTGGCAAGGGGGCCAGGCGAGGCTGGTAACGGCCACGATCGTATGGTGCTCTTTACGTGCCACCGACACGGAGGCCAGTCGGGGTGGCGCTGGCAACAGACACGGTCGGGTGGTGCTTTTTACGTGCCACTGGCAAGGCGGACAGGCGAGGCTGGCAACGGCCATGATCGGATGGTGCTTTTTACGTGCCACCGGCCAGTCGGGGCAGCGCTGGATACATATATATATATATAGAATCAACCATAAGTTAAAGAAAACTTATAATAGACAACAAATTAAACAACTACTGCCACAAAATCCAATTGCCACTCCAAGCACCCAGACAAACAGACCTAACCAAAAATATAAAAACCATGACATCTTTTGGTATAACCCGATTTGGGACTCCAGCATCTCATCTAATATCACGAAGCAGTTTTTCACTGCACTGGATTGCTGCTTCCCTAAAACTGGAGTGTACAGCAAAATATTTAACCGTCACACTTTAAAACTATCCTATTCAAATTCATCAAACATAGAGCAAATTTGAGGAAAGCCTCAGTGCGATAAAGGAAGTACTAACACAATTGGATCATATTCCTGATGGGTGACTTCATCTTCCCCAAAATCAGGTGGCCTGAGGGTAACAAAACCCCAGGAATGATACACAAAGAGTGAAATCAAGCAGAATCTCTACTTGATTTTACGAAAATGCTATTCATGGAACAGACCATAATCTCTCCAATCAAGCACAAAAATATCCTGGACCTCTGTTTTACAAACAATGTGGAAATTATCCACAACATAAATATATCACCGACAATATTCTCAGATCATAACATGATAGAACTGACAATGTATGGCCTGGAATTAACTAAAGATAAGCACCCCAAGGATGGGGCTGAAACCCTATCCAGCTTAAATTTCTATAATTCAATTGAAAGACATACTCCAGCCAGACTGGCCTAAAAGCCTCTCTATGCAAAACATTTATATGAAACTCAGTAAATTCATGTCAATAATGCAAGCCATATGCATTAAATATGTCCCAGAGAAGGGAGCCAATACACACAAAAATATCATTCGCCGAGACAGGAGAATACTCATGTGGTAGAGAATAAAGATCTCGAATCATTTAAACAAACACCTTATTGACAGTATGAAATCCCACCTGACAGAGGAACTCTTCAAGATAGAAATAAACTCAAAATCTCCCATGAGAAAGATAGAGAAGAAATAGAAACCTGGGTAGTTGAAAATATTTGAAGAAATCCGAAAGCCTTCTACATATTGGCAAAGGGGGTCTGCCTCAGTATGCTATAAGATAGGGCCACTATTTGGTAAAAATGGCTCACTAACCTGGGGACCCAGGGAAGATAAGTAAAGCACTAAATAAACAATTCTGAAGTGTTTTCACTTCTCCACTGGAAAATATGCAAATGAACAAGCTGAGGGAGTTTTTCAATGTAGCGAATCTATTTGGAAAACAGGCCCTCATCAATTACATCAACATAGCAGAAGAGGATGTAATATCAGCCATTGATGAGATGAGATCAAACTCAGCAACACGCCCAGATGAACTCCCAGCTGTTCTCTTAAAGACATGTAAAAAGGCCCTTGCAAAGCCACTGCAGATACTCTTTCAGAGTTTCCTTGCATGTGGTAAACTTCCCAACATGCTAAAAGAGGGTATCATATGTCCTGTCCATAAAGGAGGGACCAGAGCAGATGCTAAAAGCTATAGGCCCGGCTCTCTGACCTCACATGTTAGCAACACAATGGAACACATTGTCAGAAAAGGGCTGGTCATGTTCCTAGAAGAAAACAACCTTCCCACAAACACGCAACACGGCTTCCATCCAGGGAGGAATTGCCTCACACAGTTGCCGCAGTACTTTGAC